>NC_091119.1:181761542-181976542 GCF_040183065.1 Periplaneta americana
AGCAAAGGAATCAAAAGGTTACCATACCCTTAATTCACCATCTGTAACTCTGTTTGTAATTCAAGTAAGTATTATACACTCCCAGTAGATTAATGGGCTTAATATCGAAGTCAGTACTTCTAGATGAAAGCACAATTTTTAATTTGTCACTTCACAGAACAGTTTAGTCAAGATAATGCGATCGTAACTTGTTTATTTTAGCTTTTGCAAACTGCTAGCAAATTCTGGAAAAAGATTATCAGACAAATGAACTACCAGCCAGCCCAATGTCATGCTTCTTAGAGCAAATCTGACAGATTGTCGAAATATCGAAGTTTGTCGAGGGTGATTCAACTGCAAACACATGAGTAATTTATTTATTTATTTTATTTATTTATTTAAATTTAAATATACAGAATAAAGAATATAATTACAAAAGAAACAAGAGAAATAGAAATAAAATAATACAAGCAATATAAAAAGAAGATACAATAGTATTAACAAAATTTGAGACCGAATGAGCAGCGCTCGTTCTCGGTCGCAGTTCAGATATAATATTAAAATAAAAAGAATAATAATAATAATAATAAAAATAAATAAGTAAAATAAAATAGGAACTAAAATATAATTACAGCGGCAATGGAATTATATAATATAATATTAACACTAGAGAAGAATAATATCGCATGTGAAAAGTAGGACTAATATATATTTCAAAATTATAGAATACAAATATAATATAGGTTGATTAATTCATACACATAGGCTATAAATGTATTTAATCAAATTGAAGATATTAACACGTTTCTATTTTCTTGTTATATGTCAGTGAGTTATATGTTAGAAGTTCTGGGTGTAATTTAGTTAAAGCATTGTACAACCGAGGGCCAAAATTAAAGCTATGCTTTAGACCAGCAGATGTGAGACATTTAGGTTCTACTAATGTTGAATTAATATTTCGTCTTGTGTCATAATTGTGTGTCTGTAATACAAACTTATTACGATTTTTATGATAAAATTTTAACAGCGTATACTTATACTTATTAAATACATTAAATTCAGAATAAATTAATTTAGTTGGATAATCGAAACGTTTCTTCAAACAAATTTTAATTATTCGTTTTTGTAGTAAATTTAACGCACTAAGATTAATTTTTGTACTTCCACCCCAAACAATTAAAACTGTATTTTAAGTGGATAAAGCTGTGTTTCTAAAAGGAAATGTTAACTATGTCAAAACAATTCTGTATCTGTGGAAGCATTTAAATCCCTGCATAGCCATGTGCTTACACTATCCAGCAATGACATTTTTCTGGAATGTAATATAAATTAGCAAACCAATACCATACTACTTACCGTGCAAAATCAACAAAAGCCAGGTGTCCATGATAAAGAGCAGGTTTCATTAAATTCCAGTGAGATACGTTCCAAACAAATTGAAACTGAAAGGCAAATAAAAGAATTAAAAATGTATCATATACAGAATGCTTCAGGAGAAATGTAAAATACTTCAGGGTAATGTAGTTTGGGTTAACCTACATCGATTTAATCTGATATATCTAAGACCGAAATGTAACAGTTGGGAGGTTACTGATGGGCGAATAGGCAAAGAAGGGGGCAAGATATTGAGGAATTACAACCAAACTACTTGAAATATTAATGTTATAAGAATAGGAAGGCAAAAAAGGAGAAAAGATATTAAGGAATTACAACCAAACTACTTGGAATAGCACAAGTCCTCCTAAAATTTTCCAAATTTTCCCTGGCTGGAAACCACTGGTTTAGATCAGGCCTGCACAAACAGCACTCAACGAGTGCGCGCGCTCCTTCGGAGTGGGAGAGTGGTGCTTACTGCTCACCGAAATGGAGAGGAAGATACGTCAGAATAACATAGAGGAGAGGGAAACGACCACTCAGTTATCTAGTGGAGTGCAGTGTGTATGCCAAAAATATAACAAAATGATATTGTACATTTAAGTAGCTATAGAATTTCTATTATTTCTGTAAAATAAATATTTCTTTATTAATTAATAATAGTCCAAGATAATTTTGCAAACACTGAACGGGAATTCATTTCATAAACACTCGTAATAGTACTTCTTTTTGTGTATATTTTGTACGAAATCATCCCTTCTTCCAGTCCACCCTTATACAGAGCGCAGCTAATATCTGCATTCCGCTCATGAGCTGTGAGCCAGCTCAGAGAACGCAAACCTTGTGCAGGCCTGGTTTAGATTATATGAGTGTGCCACGGAATTTTAAATTAGGCCTACACCTTTAGTGTGCAACATGTTGAAACAGGTTGAAAATCGCTGCTCTATGTGAATTCATTACCTGGTTCTTTAGTGATAATGCATGCATGTTTCCCGTAATGTTGATATGGAGCACGTGGAATCCATTTTGTTTGCATAGGTCATAAGCAACACCCACAAAACTTGTTGATCCAGTCTTAGGTACTCGATTGTAGATAACAACAAGATCTTGAGTATTTACATTTTCCAGGCGGCTTGAACCTCTGCGCTGATCAACTTCGCGAAGTTGCATTCGGGCAATTGCCAGTTCTAATAAATCACACAATAAAATTGCATAGATTCTTAAATATAGCTGAAAGAAACAAACATAAATAACTAAAGTAGGTCTAATTTTATACAAGAGCACTGCCAAAGGAAGACAAATTTTCAACAGAAAATGTTTGAGTTGAATGCACCATTATTCATATAAACATATTTAGGTCCAGGAAAATTCTTCGAAGGACCATGAGATGAATTCATAGACCTATGTTAGCAATGCTGCAATACAAGGTGGGAATGCATTTCAAGAGTCATTCAGTTCCAAATATGGCGTGCTCAGTAGGCCACATGAGGCTGTGTAAGTGTTTAGACATGAGGGCTGAAGACGAAGTAGTTGATTTTCAGTTCAAAATTGGTGTCGCCTCTCAATTTTTCTTTTGTTGTCAGTACATATAACTCGACTAAAAGTCAAGTAGATAAATAAATTATGCCTACCTTTGGTAGCTCTCTTTGTACAGAAAGCTATAAAATAAAATTTAGAATAAGGCAAATATGTTTCATGGAAATATTAGTTAAAATGTCAATTTGGTGTTTCTCTAGAAAAGCTACACCAAAGAAAGCACAATTTCTTTTGCTTAATTGGCTTCTGTGAGATGTATATAGTGATGAACACGTGGTTTTAATTCTCAGAAACAAATACTTTCAACATAAAAAGAGGTCCAGGACGAATTAGTGTTGCATCCTCGGCCTCTGGAATGTTATATTTTAACAAGTACAATGAGGGAGGGGCTACAACAATGCATTAGAATATACAGGTAAGTATCAAACAACTTTTATGTTGAAACTACAGTGACACCGTTTTGTTATGCCGCGGGGTTTTCATTTCCCGCGTTACCTGCACAGCTAGTGTGTTTCCTGCCTGTTTCCACTAACGAATGCCACGCCATACAGTGACAGTTGCGAGTTAATCATCTGCACTCGTGCGTGAAGGTTGAATCAGTCATGTTGTGTTGTGTGTGTGTGTGTGTGTTCGGCGTTGTTGCAATGCGATTTTCATTACGTGAACGTGTGTATATGTTTACTACGTACATAAAATACAGAAAATCTTGTGCGAGAACACAACAGAACTTCTGTAACAAATTTCCAAATAGACCCTTGCCTAATGCCACTACAATAAGAAGGTTAGCCAAAAAATTCAAACAGAGAGATTCAGTAAATGATCGTAAAATACAAAGGAGGAGACATGTCCTTACAGAAGAAAAATTAGACGAGATAGGACAGAGATCAGAGCACACTCCGCAAAAATCTCTTAAGCATTTGGCGCAGGAAACAGAAGTTACGAGTCCGCTCCTCAAGCAACAAAATTACTTAAATTAAAGCCATACAGAATTCCGGTATTTCAAAAGTTAAATGAACAAGATCCCAATAAGAAGTTGCATTTTTAATTGTATTTTAGAGAAAGTAAATTCTGAGGAAATTGATCCGACATTAATTTATTTTCCTGACGAGGCCTATTTTCATTTAAATGGACACGTATCCTCACAAAATCATCGGTATCAGTCAGGAGAAACCCATCTTGTGTTCGAAACACTTTTGTAAAGTGAAAAAAAAAAAATAGGCATGTGGTGTGCAATGAACAGACACAAAATTATTCAGCCTATTTTCATTCAGGGCACAATTACCAGCAGGCATTATGTGAATGAGATCCTTGACCCATTTTTAGACGGACTTATGGAGAACATTCCTCAGTATATTTCCAACAAGATTACGCTACTGCTCATATTGTCGAAGAATCCATGACAGAATTGCGTCGAATTTTCGGAAGGAGAATTATCAGTAAAAATTTGTGGGCCCCACGAAGTCCAGATTTAACACCATGCGATTATTATCTATGGGAGGCACTGAAAAATAAGGTTTATGGGAAAAATCCGCATGCAATAAATGGGCTTAAAGACTATATTTATAAGAGCTGAAATCGAGTCAATCAGTGAAGCTGAACTTCTTAAAGTAATTAACAATTTCATAAGAAGGTGTCAACAGTGTGTAGCAGTTGGTGGGGGACATTTTCAACACCTACTTTGAGCTGGGTAAGTACAAATTTCTATACTAAGGCCGTGTCTCAAAGCTCAAGTCCATACTACACACTAGTGACTAGCAACTAGGTGACTTGTGAACTACACACTAGGGAGCTTTGGAAATGTATGCTTGAAACATGGCCTTCTTCATAGATTATTTTTCTAAAAACCATGACATCACGGTGCAGTACTAAATTAAGAAGGCAGTGTCCTAATGCAGTTTCATTACGAATTATGTGGAAAAGATGAGGCTTAATATATTACAATAATGTTTAAAACATTGTACAGAAAGTACTAACAATGTCAGTGTTCAAAGTTAACGTGCTATTCCACATTATATTTACATTATTTCACTTCCAAAGCATTTTCAGATTTCATAACCCCAATTGCTGATGAGGTATCCATGTTTATTTAGTGAACAAGTCAACAATCAAGCAAGCATTTTCGTTTACTAGCTACTACGGACTTGATTGCTATGCACTATGTAGCTTTGGATCATAACTTCTGACGTCACATCCGGCTATTTAGTCAACAATCTAGTTCACTTCAGCTGAAAATGTAGCTTTGAGACACGGCCTTAATGTTTCAGTACCGGCAGACCGGATGGCTGCTTGGCTGATAAACTCCTAGCGGTGGGCGACAGGAAAATGAAAACCGCGCAGCTAAACAAAACAGTGTCACTGTATACATCTCACAAAAACCAGTCAAGAAAAAGAAAATTACTTTCTTTGGTGTATCTTTTCTAGAGAAATACCATAAATTTTAATGTATGGTTCGTCCCAAGAATCTGTGGAGTAGAGGCAGAGTCCATCTGGTGCTGGAGTGTATTGCGGGCAGCATCAGCTCGAGTCCGCTAAGGGGTAAGTTGTTCGTGGTAAAAGGTAGAGTAGAGTTCAGATAGAAATAATCCCCTCCTGCTTCGTTCAAGCAATACCTCCCCCAAAGCAGTGATTGGCCCAAGCCCTCTCACATACCACTTGCGCAGAGGTTTTGTTTCGTCTTTCTCCTCCACAGATCCTGAGACGGACTATAGTTACTATATTCTAAAGCTACTATGAAAATGACTAAGTTCTTAACATTCAAAAGTTCCGAGCAAACAATATTCTAAATCAGAAATGAACAAAAAAAAATCTCAGAACAAAATATATTAAGACCTCTACTTATCTGCTAATGCTTACATCAACCTCCAATGATTACTTAAATTTTTATGTTCTATAAAACATTCAGTTGAAACTCAATAACTGTTGCTGCTATCAATTCCCCTATAGTCACTCGTGTTGCGCGTTCGACACCTGGTAAAATAACATCCGCTAGAGTGTCTGGCGGAGGGAATGGTAGGCGGAGCTTCTCTACACCGGTCCTTCAGAGCCTCCGCTATATTTTCATGCAGAAAACAACTATAGCACAAACAGAATGCATTCAATATAGAGTATGAAATTACCAAGCTTACGTTTGCTGTCTTCCAGTTTCATTACGCGCATTTCAAAATAAAAGATAAATACAACACAACATAGGACCACTGCCAAGAACCATACTCGAGGAGCCAATGTGCGTAAAACCATGTCTTGGATATGTTACGATTACGTTTACTTATTTTTGTTACTTTTTTATTTTATTGTTACACCAAAGGCATGGGGAATTTAAAATTACAGTTTAAATTATTGGAAATGACAAAATACAGTAAGGTTAGTTTTGACATCAACAAATCACTAATCCCATACACAAATTCCTTTCTATAAAGAGAAGGCATATTTCACTACTGTTTCTTAAATAAGTTACTTTGATCACATACTACAAATATTTCCAAATCATTTTTCAGTAACTATTTATCAAAATATTAATTAACATCATGATCACATTACACAAATTTACATTCCTACAATTCCTACGCATTCCTATTGCCCGCAGTGCCTTGAAGCTACTGTAGAGGAACTGTATGCAGGGTTGCCAACTTATACACGAAGTCTGCTAATACTCGTGGGAAAATCTGCTAGAAAAACTTTTCAGTATTTAATTATATAATTCTGTGTACTATGAAGAATTAGTGTTTTGAGTCAGTATTATATAGTATTAAAACTGATAACTGACCATTTTTTATATAATTCACACATAACTCAGAAGATAAATTAAAATCCCAATCCCTTCTTAAGCCACTTTTATAAGCAATATGGCACAATTACCTCTTTTATGCATGAATTAACGCATAAAATTCCAGTCCACTCTATGAAAACTCTCTTGGTAACAATTTGTGGCAGGGAGATGTTATCCGCACCTCTAAATTGGGCTTGACATTTTGGGGACAAAGTGATCCACAAAACTCCGATTCCCAACAAAAGTTGGTGGTGAAGCTTTGATCCCGCTACACACAAAACACGGGAGAAAAAAAAAAGTACTTAAATCGTTGAAAATAAGCTCAAAGTTGTAGCACGCCACTCTAAAAACACAATGTGACCACTGTGAGTTATAAACCCACCACTTACAAATGGCTTTTAGAGAACTCGGTTGACTTTTCAGGATTTACTTCCAAACATAAACCCACTTGGAGTTGCCAGATTTTTAAGATATCAAAACGGTTGATACAGCGTCGTAAAATAACCCAATTAAAAAAAAATAAGAAAAACCTCTTCGGCCGAATGAAATCTACGCCCACGTAGAATTGCTTTCATGTGGGGAAAGAGAAAAAATTCGCATGGTGCGAGATCAGGTGAGTACGGAGGGTGTGGCAAAACAACGACTTGTTGCCTTGCAAGTTCCTCTTGGACAAGGACAGAGCGATGTGCAGGGGCGTTGTCGTGTAGCAACAGCCAATTCTTCCTACGCCAAAGCTCAGGACGCTTACGACGAATTGAATCGCGTAAACGGTCCTTGTAGCAAGTCTTGTTTACAGTTGCACTTCGTGGGATGAATTCCATGTGAACAATTCCATTTGAATCAAAAACAGTTCAAGCATCACCTTGCTTTTTGACCTGTCTTGTCGCGGTTTTTTTCTGTCGTGGCGATAATGGCGTTTCCCAGGTGGCGGATTATCGCTTCAGTTTTGGATTGTAAAGGGAACACCATGTTTCGTCTCCAGTTATGATCCGGTTGAGAAACGTTGGATCATCATCAGCACTACTGATCAGGTTACCACAAATCGTCATGCGACCATCACGTTGGTCTTGCGCCAGGATGCGTGGCACACTGTATGGGTAATACATGACATGTTCAGGTTATCAGACAGAACTTTGTAGCACGTACCATGGCTGACTCCTATTGCTGCTGCGAGATCGTCTACCGATAGGGAGCGGTTGGCACGCAACAACATTGCAACTTCTTCGATCTTGAGTTCAGTTCGAATAGTTTGTGGCCGACCAGTGTGCACGTCCTCCAAACTGTCTCTTCCTTGCGAAAAACGTTTGTGCCACATACTCGAGTTCCGACTCGCGCATTCAAATCACCGTCACAACAAAGATCGTAGTTCTGCTTACACTGTATGCACACAACTGTCTCTTGCTGGGACGAGAGACTGACAAGGTACCATACCATGGCGCCACCTATCTGTTCTAGTGCACCATACCGCCACTATGCGCCCAGTCTCAGAACTTAATGACTGTACCACGTATATATATTTTTTATTTTAGTAGGTTATTTTACGACGCTTTATCAACATCTTAGGTTATTTAGCGTCTGAATGAGATGAAGGTGATAATGCTGGTGAAATGAGTCCAGGGTCAATCATCGAAAGTTACCCAGCATTTGCTCATATTGGGTTGAGGGTAAACCCAGGAAAAAACCTCACCCTGGTAACTTGCCCCGACCGAGAATCGAACCCGGGCTACCCGATTTCGCGGCGAGAAGCGCTAATCGTTGCTCCAAAGGTGTGGACACCAAGTATATAGAACTTTTTATGATCTATTCTCTTGTTCGTTATATTATTTGCTGTCGTTTACTTTTTGTTCATATTCCTACTCTGTATTTCTTTTGTTCTTTTGACAGCATATCTTGTCTTATTATTTTCCCTATTTTTTCTTTATGTAGGTAACTTTTGCCGATTGTTCACAGTAGTCCAATTGCATCTCTCATACCTTTTCCCTTCTTGAAACTAAATTGGTCTTCTTTCAACTTTCCCAGTTTAGAATATAAATGTCGATTCGGTATTTATAGGAGAATCTTTGCCGAGTGCAATATCAGGCTGATAGTCCTGAACTCATTACATTTCTTGGTATTAGAAACAACACTGTGTCCGTGAAATCTTTAGGCCATTTGTTTTTCTCATGTATTTCGTTGCAAAATGAATTTCCTTTCTGTCTTCATCCAAGCAGCCTGCGTGCGTGTGTGTGTGTGTGTGTGTGTGTGTGTGTGTGTATATATATATATATATATATATATATATATATATATATATTTTTAGTAGGTTATTTTACGACGCTTTTATCAACATCTTAGGTTATTTAGCGTCTGAATGAAATGGTGATAATGCCGGTGAAATGAGCCCGGGGTCCAGCACCGAAAGTTACCCAGCATTTGCTCATATTGGGTTGAGGGAAAACCCCGGAAAAAACCTCAACCAGGTAACTTGCCCTGACCAGGAATCGAACCCGGGCCACCTGGTTTCGCGGCCAGACACGCTGACCGTTACTCCACAGATGTGGACTTCGATGCACCAAAATTTAAGAGGTGATACATGTTAAATATAACAAAACTTTTATTACATGGATTTGAAGGAGGTGGGATATGATGGTAGAGACTGGATTAATGTTGTTCAGGATAGGGAGATCGATGGTGGGCTTACATGAGGGCAGCAACGAACCTCCGGGTTCTCTAAAAGTCATAAGAAAGTCTTTACCCTTATCCATGATACAGGTACACGTCCCCCTTACTTATGCTTCCTAGAAAGAGGGTGTTTCAGCATTATGCCCTAGAAATCTGGCTCCCTGTTGGTCCACAGATTCTTACTACTGCAGCAATTATTTGGACCAATCTGTCATATCTGGTGGGATCCCCCATCCACCATCTAGGGGACGTACCGAACAGGTTACAAGGAAACACCAGAAATGAAATTCTTATGGCCAGTAAAAGGTTGTACTAGAAGAGATGGAATTTCTTAAGATATATGGATGGAACTGTAAATAACAGAATCAGCAGTCAAAAGAGTTTTATATATATATATATATATATATATATATATATATATATATATATATATATAATGACACGTACTTAGCTGTTCATCATTCACCCATGTGAAGCCAGTTCTGTAGACCAATTTACCGACAGAGTTGTTGCCCAGGGTTGCGTCATAGGAGCCGGGTCTACGATTAAAGATGTCCAGCGGTCTAGCCACTGGATTGCAGTAAAGGCTTGTTTAGAAATATAAATCCCAATGAATGTGTCATGTAAGCAGAATGTCAGATAAATGTATTCCAAAATAACTTCTTATAGACCACCAGAAGCTGGAAAATGCTAAAGGAAAAAGATTTTATTTTATAGGCACAGAGCACCTTGCATAAAAGCTAAAATTCTGTCCAGAAAGTATCCACTCATTTTGAATATATAGGGAACCAGTTGTGTGACATTAATGTAGCTGGGCATCTAGTAAGATAGGACCTCATGAGCATGTAAGAACAGATATTCTCCAGTGGGACTACTCAGTTAACAGTGAGATATCACTGAGGGAGTTTGTATTATGTGACAGTGACATTCACAATGACGGAGAAACATCTTCATGAAGGAGAACAACTCCACTGAAAAATATAGGGGGGGGGGGGGGAACACGCACACGCACCTCCCCCCCCCACACCAAGCAGATAGCAAATCTGTATCAAGTTTTGCTTTCAACTTTGACATTCATCTACAGAAACTATTCAAATAATAAAGAGGACTTTCAACAAGTGAAGTCCAGAAAAATAATGCTATCAATGCTACGAAGATGGCTGGGAATCTGTCTTAAGCAATCCACATCTTGCAAGAACTTTAACATGCACAACATATGACAATGTTGAATATGTGAGGGCTGCAATCAATGGAGATCAGTGACTGACAATACAAGAATTAGAAGCGCTGAAGATTAAACAAACTATTCTTTTAGAGATTTTCACAGAGGATCTTGACATGAAACATTTAGCAGGAGTTTTATCATAACAATGTGCCTGCGCATTCTTCATACATCCAGAAGAGTGCAAAACATCGCATTAGTCAGCACAGATTTGACTCCCTGAGACTTTTGGCTTTTCCCAAAGCTAAAATTACCACTGAAAGGGAGGAGACTGCAGACCTTGAATGATATTAGCTGAAGATGATCCCAAAAGAGAACTCTGCTGAATGTTTTGAAAAGTTTAGTGGAAACGTGAATAAATATGTAAAATTCCAAAAAGGAGTACTTTGCCAAGGAGACTAAACCATCTTGTTCTTAGAAGGCAATCTTTTAATATTAAATTACTGGATTTTTAAAGACATCTCGTATTTTAAAACTAAATAAATTTCACAACTATACTCTGTCCAGCAAAAGAATAAAGTGATGTAATCCACAGACTCTCACTTTGAGAGAGGAACAGAGTTTAAGGGTGTTTGAGAATAAGGTGCTTAGGAAAATATTTGAGTTTAGGAGGAATGAAGTTACAGGAGAATAGAGAAAGTTACAGAATGCAGAACTGTACACATTGTATTTCTTCACCTAACATAATTACGAGGCACGTCCATAAAGTAACTTTCCCATTCGTCCCATAGCTAGCAAACCATATGTTGCACAAAGCGACTGTGTGTACGTGATAGAGTAATGTCCTGGCATGGCGCATGTGCTAGCGGAACTTCCCGAGTGCTCTCAGTAGCTTCGTTGCATTGGTTGAAGATGGACATTGCTATTCCAGCTCCCATCACGTGAAGCGCGGTCAGTGATACAGGACGCTAAAATGTGCATGACAAGGAGCGCAGTGGGAGGCCAACCATCATCACAGACAACCTTGTGGAGCAACGCACCATCTGCTTGCTCATGACTAGAGCTAGGATTCGTATGTAGTAACAGCTAATAGTTTTAGTCGGTATAGTTTATAAACATGCAAGCCATGCCTCCCACTCCTCATACTTGCCATTCTTGTCATTCAGTACTTCCATTAGTTAGCGCTAAGGGCCTTTAATCCTCTTAACCACCACTTACAAACCAGCGGCGGGGTTAAAAGCTGCATTGTCTAGTCCTTGTGACTTTTCCTGCATTTCGAGTCTTGTCAACCAGGCTTAAAACCTTCTTAACCGGCATCACATCGACGCAACTATACTCAGCGTCATTCTTAACTCATACTACATATAAATCCTATAGTCCCGTCGCTCTTATTTCCGGCAGCCAATCACGTTGCAGGTCGGCTACATTTAAATGTGTGCATCTTGTGATTCGCTATTGATGATGTAATGAATTTCCTATGGCTCGATAAATACTTAATATAATCGCCCGCCATTTTGGCTCTTTAGTTGGCGTTCGCAGAAATCACATGAGGGCGTTATTTGCCACTCAATTATTTGCTGAATTACAGTGCGTTTGATTTATTATCATAGGAGCTACAACATGATAATGTTTAACAATGAAGCAAATAGATTCCTCATCTGGTAGCTCGGGAATGAAAGAACAAATATGGCGAACGATACTACCTACCTAGACTTTATACAGCCTTCACTTCCTAAGACGTAAGCAAAGGGGAGGAGTCACACCGGAAATAACAGCGACACGACTATAGGTCTACTCATAATGTTAGGCCCAGTTGACAGCTGACGATCAATTTCAATCGGCGCTATGCCATGTGTTCAAAAACTTTATCACTGACCTCACTTCATGCGGCGGAAGCTGGAATAGGAGCATCCATCTTCAACCAATGCAACGAAGCTACTGAGAGCACTCAGGAAGTTCCGCTAGCGCATGCGCCATGCCAGGACATTACTCTATCACGTACACGGAGTCGCTTTGCGCAACATATGGTTTACTAGCTGTGGGACGAGTGGGAAAATTACTTTATGGACGCGCCTCGTAAGAACATTTAAATCCAGATGTTTGAAATGGACAGAGCAAGTAGCACGTATAGGCAAATCCAGAACTACTTCATATGAGCCGTTAGAGCAGAAGTCAAAATTGGTTAATGAGGTTTAAAGTAAAAATTCTGTAAAATACAGCGCAAAGTAGCAATTAATATGTCCTTTGTGCTATCAACTGACTACTAATAGTTTAAATAAACTGAATATTAATTGCTACTTTGTGCTGTATTTTATAGAACATTTACTTTAACCCTCATTACCCATTTTTTACTTACACCACTTCTGCTCTGAACGGCTCATATAGTGTGTTAGATGGGAGCCCGGAGGGAAAAAGACTTTTTGGGAGGCCGAGATGCAGATGGATGATAATATTAAAATGGATTTGAGGGAGGTGGGATATGACGGTAGAGATTGGATTAATCTTGCTCAGGATAGGGACTGATGGCGGGTTATGTGAGGGTTCTCTAAACGCCATAAGTTATCCACAAAGCAATAGATCTGTTCACGTGGTAACAAACAGAGTCACTGGCAATTCAGAGATCTCAAGACCACGTGCTTACTATATCACTTCATCTTTTTGTTGGACAGACTTTACATTACCAGTCCTCTTTAAAGTTTGTGCAAGAAGCTATCTTCATCTGTTCTCATCTCTGACTGACTAGCATTTAAATTTACATACACCATTGCAAATGGTGATATGCCTTCTAATTTAATGGTTACACTATATTTATGTCTAATTTTCACTGTGAATGTAGTCCAAACACTGTTTCTTCATACAAAACTACAGGGACGTCACTACTTGGAACAGAACACAAAAACCATAACATATATTTAATTGCATACACAACTCTGTACAGTCATTCATCACAGAAGGAATAGACCCATTCATAGACTGATTTCATAAATTACATTAGGGGAAAATATACACAGTAACAAATTATGGAAAAGGGGAATGATACTGAAAATATGTATGAACACAATGCACAGAAAATGTTCAAGTTCAAGGAAAGAAGAAAAGTTTATACATTCAGTGATGTTCATTCATCCAGCCTTTAATAATTCATTTAAAAAAGTCTGCTGTGATCTATTTATGTCAAAACGAGGTACATGCTCACACCTATTTACTTCCACATTTTTAATATTCAACTGAGATTTAATTGCTCAAAATTTGAAAGAAGTAAAGTAGACCTACTATTGTAGCAAACTTTCATATTCAAATATGTAATAAATACTTCTGCATTAGCCTATTAATTAAAAATAAATATTTTCAAATGTTGTATACCAAAATTAATCAGTAATCAGTACAACAAATCTGAATTCATATCAACATCATTAGTAAATCAAGTAGGTGAGTAATGTACAAATACTTAATGTCGTACCAAAAAAATATTCATCTTTATAGAATGTGGCAGAGAAGGGTATTTCATTTTAATAGCAATCAAATAGTGATACAAACTTTAAATTTAATTGAAATGTAAATACAATAGTACATAATGCAATAAACAATTCATTTTGAAGAAATAATCTATATGTTTTCTGAATTTCTAGTCCCTTATAGGGTAAGTATATATTTATATATTATCCTCTTATACCAATGGTCTCAAGATTAAGCAATCCCAGTGCTTACTTAAACAGCTAACAGAGGGAGAAGGAGGTGAGACTTGCACATACGAATAATCTATCATTCAGGTGTCTTGATCTTTGCTACAGTATATATATAATACAATGTATGTACATCATAGTTCGAATGTTCAGTGGATGGTGTAAATATGGAGAGGGCAAATGTGAATCAATCTCAATGTGAAATCGGGTGGGGGAGAGGGGGGAAGTGTTTAGTAGAAGTATTTTATTTTTTTTAAATCAAACATAACTGTATACGAGCAAAATGTGTCATGACTAATCGAATCTAGTGCTGAATGACATCACACAAAGATAAATTATTTCCAATTTTCTCCTCTCATACACACGAAAGGGGAATCACAGAGTTGGCAATGCTTCGAATATAGTCTTTTGACACCTCTGTATTAAACTGATCCAGAGATGTAATTAAAAATTAATCTGTATGCAAATGCAGAAAATGTTTTCTATGAAATGAAAGACTTCGTTTACCATTTCTTTAAAGAAAAACCGTAATTATTATTATACACGTGACAAATTCACATGTTATTTTGGTGCGAAAAATGCCAGTATACTTTATGCATTTTTGCAAATTTTTTTTTGTTTATTCTGCTTCGCAATGATAGAAAGAGCCGATATTGAAGGATCAAAAAACGACATCGCTATGAACACTTGGCTGCCACAAGCCAGTGGTAACTTTTCTAACACATCTTGCTGAAAACTCTCCAAGTCAAAAGATCTGATAGGCCGTGCTTTCGCAGTCCCTATGCATACTGAACATCGGGATCAAGCCAGCTTTTGCCGTTTTGCTCCACGCGAGATTTCTGTCCTCGCTAAGCTGGCCTTAGGACACCCGCTGCATCATTCTTTGACATATGTACCATCCCAGTCAACATTTTTGCAAATTTTTTTTTTGTTTAAATTAACTTGTATGTAGGCAGAAACAAGCAGGAATATGTATTGCTTGGAAATACACTACAATAAATCCTCGATTTAACTGACTACTGGGTGGCAAAGGACTGTCCGTTAAATCACGAATTGTTAAAAACAATAATATTTCTTAATATAACACTACAATTTCAACATGTAAATGCTACATGTTAAACATACCATTTTTTTTATGCCGACATAATAATAACAAGTCACTACGTCACACAGAACTAATATAGGCTACCTACGTTTTAATCTCACTACATACTGCATGCTTTGGATTAAATTACAAAACAAAAATTGGACTAAATAAAAAACTAAAGATTATATACAATAAAAAAAAAAGTGAAACCAGGCGACTGATTACAATGATGATTTGCACTGTGTGAAATCACATCACCGTAACTCACAGGACTACATTTTGTCTCACTACATATGGCGTACTTCTGCTGATGACCACACGTAATAATGAATTAAAAAAGTATAATAATAAAAATGTCCGTTAAATCCAAAGACTGTTGAATGGAGGTCTGTTAAATCGAGGGTTTACTGTACTTTGCAGATCAGTTTCTGGACCAAATCCAGAAGTCAACTGTGGAAGTATTCAGACTTCAAATTAAAAGCAGTTAATCTAATTCTGACATGAAGATTACAGAGCAAATGAAAAATATGGGCAAATGACTGTTTCTAATGTCAAACATGAATACATGAGAGAAAATAAATCTGCACATGACTTTGTAGCAGAAAATATATAAATATTGCCTCACAAACTGTTACAAAGACTTCTAATTAATACCTGTTCACAAAACTTCAATTCAAACATACAATAAGGAAGGAGGAATGCAGAAAATCTGCATTAAATTATAATCCTACTTTGTCTTGGGGACAACACTTTCACTTCATATCACAGGAGCACTTGTACGAAAGTTAGGAGTTAAAATCAAACCCTACAATATGCCACATTCTTTTCAGGAGTTCTAGTTTAAATATATGATGTAAGAAGTATCTGCAATATTCAAAACCCTGGAAGAATGTTACTTAACCTTACAAGGTTTTGCATTTATACACTTAAGTGTAAGAGCAAATTGCATTGTGTTGTACTTGTATAGACTAGAGGAGGAATTTAAATGTTATCAGTCAGATCTGAACTTAATGGCAGGTACCTGACTGTTCGTCATTCGCCCATTAAATATAGAATAACTGCAAACAGTATGAATTACCGAACTGTATAACTGAGAGCAGCATGATACAAATTGTTTCACATGTAAGTTACGAAGAGATAGAGTGTAATTTATATCCCAGCTGAAATTAGAAAATGTTATGGAAGTAAATAACGTATTTTACAAGCAAAATAAATCTGATCTTACTTGTATTCACACTCTATATTGTCCTGATCTGCTGATTTCATTAGAATGAATTCACAGGTCCTTGAATCCCTCTACCATGAATAATCCCACACCGTTTTAACTCATGTTTCAACAGATAACATGACACATTTTATTTCTCTACTCAAATGGATCATATTTCATTCAACTGAAACTCAGTATATAAAACGATAGAACTGTATCAAATCTCATACAGTTTCTGTTATTGTAAATATACTCTAACACTCCAATCAATTTTCACTTCTGTCCATGGAACAGCTTAGCACACATTGCCATAAGAAATACCACAATTATGTGGTCAAATTAAGGTTCGAAACGATAATAAATGCACTAGTAACCAATGTTTTGTAAGCTACATGTGATGAAATAAACAGTATTTTTGATGTGTGCTTAAAGTGAAGAGACTTCAACAAACTCGTTGGCCTGTTTTACTGCAGAAACTGCTTACACTTTAGTTGGCATCAACATAGTCGACATATATTTTCACAGACGAATCTTCTTCGTATTCCGACTAATATTTGTGCTTATGCTTGTGTTTACGTGGAGGTGTTGACGGCGAGGAACCTCTGTGTTTGGATCTGGGTGATGAGGGAGATGTAGATCCTCGACGCTTCACACGCTGCGGTGTAGGGGGGGAACACCTCCGTTTCATCCTTGGAGGAGAAGGTGAAGATCCTCTGTGTTTTATTCGAGGAGGAGATGGTGGAGAAACTCCTCTATGTTTAAGCCGAGGTGGGGATGGAGATTGGCCTCGAGACTTTTTACTGTGAGGGGAGCGTGAACGACGTGAAGACTTACGACTTGAAACTGGACTGCGACTCCGTGACCTGAAAGCATAAAATTCACACAACATGTTATTTTGATTGCCGCTACTGAGCTCCTGAGACATCTTCTGTGTGTCTCTTGGTAACCTACTACCATGCTGGTTGGGGTTAGTTGGTTCTTTATTAACAAATAAAGTCCACATCAGCTTACTTAATACCCCAAGGGTGAAACCTACATACGCTAGTGCATTAGTGATTTTCTAGATGTCAGGTTGAATTTTCTTTTACCAACTTTATTTCGAGTACTGACAAGTACAACACATGACAGTTATTTTCTGTTACGTTTGCAGCAATAATTCTGGTTTGCAGTAAAGGAAACTGATGAAATTTATGAAATTTGAACGTAATTAATAATAATGAAGAGTTCGCGGGAAAAACGATGAATGTCAGTTTTGTTAAGGTTGATGTCATTATCTAATTCAATGGATCACTACGAAATTTAATGTTGTTCTTGTGAAAAATGGTAAAAAGGAGAATTATCACCATGAATACAGTAATCCTTTCCTTTATTTTCTATAGAAACAGCACTACATCTTGCAGTTATAGACTCAATTAGATCATTATCTAATCAAGAGAAATGTTTTTTTTTTTTATCCAATGCCACCAGGTTGTCTTTTCGACATTTTTGGTCTTCTCTCCTGGCCGTGGCTTAGTTGTAACCCACTTCTGAGGTTGGGGCGCCTGGAAGGCGGAGTCAACAGAAATGTAACATTCATCATTTTTTCCCGCGAACTCTTCATTAGCAATACTGGTATTAATATTAATATCAATATATAATTGAGTTGTGATTTCAATTCAACACTATATTTAGATAAGTGTAATTAAATAAGATATAACGCTAGATCATATATACCCAGATTGCTCTGCATTATAGGCTTAGACAGTAACAACTTTTGTCAGGTTTACTATGCTGCCATCTAGTTGTTACATAAGGAGTCGCGACATAGCTCCCATTTGAATTGCATTAGCAACTACTGCCATCTCGTGTTCGTTTATGGCAGACGGGTGGCGATCCTGGCAGTTGTTCTCTTCAAAGTGCAACCGATTTTAACATAGGAAGGAGCAACCTATATGTGATCTGGGATATAACTTATAGACCTAGTTGATATGAAACAAGTATGGGCTAATGGACAGATTTTTATTAAAATGTCCAAGAGAGGAATAAGCATGGTAGCGACTTAGAAGTATGTTACACATTTCAAAGTGGTATTCTGTTTTCGAAATTCGTATTAATCATTTCAAGTGATCAAAGAAAATACATTTTTAGGTTAGTCTCGTGAATCATAAACTGTTTAGTCAAAGCAAAGAATTTCATGTTGTCAGACAATATACATTTTAATATTAGATCATACTAATCTACTAATTACCAACATAATGTGCGAGAGGTTAAAATTGAACCATTTACAAAACATCTCCCAACATAAAGATTAGATGTGGTAAATAAGTAAGACATTGTTAATACTATATTATTATTATTATTATTATTACTTCAATACATGGCATTGTGACTTTATCTTCTTTGGTGATATCTGGTATTTGTTTGCAACACTGAAGAAATGGCTAAATTAGCCTTTAAGGAACTACTCTTACGTGATCCTCACTATAGCTGATCATAATTATTATAACTTGTGCTTACATTTGCACATGAACATTTCATTACATCCTCACACTGTTTGTGTGTGTAATTTGTAAGTAATTAAGGCTCACTGCTATTGAATTTCTCCTACAACTCACCTATAAGAACGCTTTGAAGGTAACGGACTCCCTGATGAACTGCGAGATCGTTTTGATTTCGATCTTGAACTTGACCTGTAACATTGCACACCAATATCAAAGAAATATTCCAGAGGTAAGCTAGAGCTCAATCAGATCTCCGGTGGGAGGACCACTGTAGGAGACAATAAAAAAAAAAATAGTACTGTAAAGTACTGGCATACTTACGAGTCTCTATCTGTACGATGATAGTAACTGTCATCAGGTGAAGAGGAACGTCTACTGCTGCGCTCACTGCGACTGCTATCACGATCTCCTCTTCTCCGCCTGTCCAGTGACGATCCTGAAACCTGTTGCCTATCCCTATCCCGTTCTGACGAAGATTCTGGCTGCGAGTCTTTCTCCACTTCGATTCTCTCACGTTCCCGCTCACTCTCCTTCTCCCGCTCTCCTTTCTCAGCCTTGCAGAAAATGTTAAATTTATTAATTTTATAAACATACTATCATGTGTCCATTATGCCACAGTTTTCAGTGAAGCTGTACTTATATTATTTGTTTCTCAAAAGTAAATCAATTTATATATAAAATAAGTATTTTTTTTTTTTTACTATACCAGAATTTTTACTCACTGGCTATCATGTATTACTGGTTGTTCTGTATGGTTGTGAAACTTGGACTCCCACTTTGAGGAACAGAGGTTAAGGGTGTTTGAGAATAAGGTTCTTAAAAATATTTGGGGCTAAGAAGGATGAAGTTACAGGAGAATGGAGAAAGTTACACAATACAGAACTGCACATATTATATTCTTCATCTATGTGAAACATAGTGGAACACGTGTTGTCAGCAAATAGCTGGATACACTACGAAGACAGATAGATAGTCTTCATCTAACATAATTAAAGTCTTTTATACTCGACCATGCCGAAATGTAGCAATTATACACCTGGTAGTAGCCCTTTAATGCACCTCATTAAAGTACACCTATTCATTAAAGTTCAGGTGTTCAGCCAATGACAAATCACCTTTGTACCATCGAAAGACAATTAGCGAAAAGTTACGGAGGCTGGAAATCCAATACTGTCGCAGAAGGTTATGTTCTGTTACTATAATAATTAGCGTTAATTGTAAATAATATTCAAATAAATTCAATTTGTCATCTCGTTTTTCAATTCTAAATTAATTTCCAGGTTATATCAAGACTAATGTTCATCTTATTCTCTACGTTGTATCAAGGTCAATGACATTCGGCCTCGGAAAAAATCAATACTTTCGCGTCTGCGCACATCTCACAATTCAGGTCAGTTCGCTACTCACTTACATAACCATAACATGACCTACTTTTGAATAATTTCAAGTTAGAAATATAGTCGAGCATAAAAAGTCGTATGGAACTTGCCTATAATGGTAATTAAGATGCTCGTATGAAAATTATGAAACTCGCTTGCGCTCGTTTCATAAACAAACATACTTGCGTCTTAATTACTATCATTATAGGCTCGTTGCATAATGTACTATTCCACGACCTTAAGCAGTATGAATCTATACTCTGGCAACGTTAAGGAACTAGGAATTAGGAACATTAAATCTAGAAGTTTGAGATGGGCAGGACATATAGCAAGTATGGGCGAATCCAGAAATGCATATAAAGGCCAGAGGAAATTAATATTTCTCCTATTTCTATACAGAGAACTTCGCAATTTATTTATAGCCTACCACAGTATTCAATCTCTAATTAAGACTGATAGAACTTCGCAATTTATTTATAGCCTACCACAGTATTCAATCTCTAATTAAGACTGATGTGCACAACTAAAGACACTACTTAAGCAATATGAAAAATGACAGGGCCCTTAACATGCCTTCATTTGCCCTGACTATGATGAATGGGATCATAGATGTTGCCAGTGCCGAGAAGCATAGATCACTTGCAATTTTTCGAAGTTGAGTGCCTAAGATGCAATGCGTGTCAAAAGAAATTTCATCTAAATCCTCTTAAGCTTCAGGAATATCCCGACAGGAATTATATAATACAATAATTTTTCCAATGAAATATAATGAAACATTCAATTACCAGTGTGCTACTAGTAATGAAATTACAGACGCTACTAGTAATGAAATTACAGACTCCATGAACATTCTTATAACAGTTTCTGGTGGATTCAACAACTTATTACCTTGCGTAACAGCTTCCGTCGATAATGCTCCACTTGTTGTTGAATACTCCAGCCACTTTTCAGTGTCCTCTGTCCACACTCCAACTCGTCCTGGTACTGCACTGCCTTCAGTTCAATTTCCCGTAAGCGTGCTCTGCGATCCTCGTTCAGATCCCTGTAGTCAACATAGGATGTTGGTGGAGGGAGGAAACTATCAATAGAGGCAATATGCAATTAGTAACGCAGAATCAAACAACAAATGATACCTTGGAACATTCACCTTGATGAACTTGCAGTTCGTAAAGAATCAATCATTTCAGCAACCTTGCACTGAACAATGTAATTTAGAATTTATGCATCCTGATACCAACATGGCACCACTTATGAGGCAACTAGGCCAGGAGGTAATGGGGTAGTGTGGCCAGTTCCTGAAGATAACAAATGTCATATGGAATGAAAATGGTGGTGGGGGGGGGGGAAATGATGAAAATGGCAGTGATGAAAATGTTGTTGAAGAGAAGGACAATATTTAAAATGTTACTGAAGTGATATCTCATCTAAATAATGTAATGTCTTGGTTGGAAAGTCAAAGTGAACCAAACAGTGTTCGTTTCCTCCATCTTGCTAATATAAAACAATACACGATGAAGAAATGCAGTGATTTAGTCCGCCAACAAAACTTACGGATTTTTTTAAGTCGGTGTAAAATCAGGATAGTTTATAAACAGTGAAGTGATCTACTGCTAAAAACAATACAATAAGAAGTTTTATGGAATAAACTGCATGACTGGTGAGTGTTTAATTTATATTACAGTAGGTATTACATTATTTAAGTTCATATCTATACCTTGACCAAAACTACTTCCGACTTGACAGTTTACAGAGAAGGGGGAGCAGTGTTGTCATGTTGTCCATCTTTCGTGTAAGCGAGCGCGCTGCCGATAGAGTGCAGTAATGAACGGCTGACATGAACACACATATTTCTAACCAATTTGTTGAACACTAGGCATTAAAATTTGTGTATGTTATTTTTATTAGTCTATTATCTATTATTATCTATTATTATTATTATTATTATTATTAGTAGTAGTAGTAGTAATATAAAGCGTCGAAAGAACTGTAAGCTGTAAAAACAGGTTTAAATTTAATATGAAGCCTCTACTTTTATGAGCGTCGCTATTCTTTTATGTAATATTGTTAGAAAGACGTTGAAAAAATTGTAAACTATAAATATATTGATGATTAAAAATCTGCACGGCCTTTTTCTTTTCCAATATCGATAACAGTGCTCTTATTAATTTTAACACAAGCACCAGTTCTCATTACGACTTGCGCCAAAGGTAAAAGAGGCCTGCTATTTTCTTTTTCCCTCTCAAAATACTCTCTTACACAATGCACCATCTCTCACGCTTGACTCTTTTTAACGGGACACCTTGTACAATATTCTTTGTTCTCCACCTGTCTTTCCTTCCTTCCGACATTGCACAAGTCACCTGTTTCCAAATTCTTGCAGAACTAGAAAACACACACTAACCACACACTCCACCAATGACAACGAAGATAATACGTGTAATAAAATTCAGACACAATAATTATCGATACACTAAAACAATAATACAACTAATTAATATTTTTAATTCACACAAAGCACGCGCTAACCAGCCAACTCAAAGTCATTCCGGGCTGTGGTATTCACGTGCAACTTGTCAACATAGACACGGCAACACCGTCCTGTTACCATGGTTACGCGTCTCTCGTGATTGGTTGATTTGAATGGTTGCCATGGTAACATGCTAAAGGCGCCATATGTCAGGTCAGAAGTTGTTTTGGACAGATCATAGAGTTATAATGCATTTAATTACCGGCTTTACCCATCTCCATTTGACTTGTCATTTCCTTAACGCATGGACTATAATCACTTTCGATATATCACATTTCAGCTATAACATGGGAGTTAAGTATGTCCTCCAACAAATACACTATATCACAGTTTAGTATATACGGCTGCGAAGCTCAATACTTACTAAATATGCAAACATAGACAGTTGAAATATGCATCCATTGATAGTTGCTAGCCACCAGGATCGCTACTATCGCCTCATCACAGACTCTTTCCCTAGCAGACGATAAAATGTATTGCACTTTTGATATCGTGTTCTTTTGAAAAATTAACACCTTCCTTCCACTACTGAAATACGAAATACATAAGGTTTATATATTATTTTCATAAAGTATATATTATATTTTATAAACTCACCTTCCTGGATCTTTCGGAAGAAGGATAACTCTGACCTCTTTTTCTTAGAATTTATAGTGCAACAAAAACGTCTCCTTGTCCCATATTATTACTCAAATTATTGTATTTTAGCCATTTATACAGTTATTACAACTGATAACGAACATTTCACAGTTTACACAACTTTTCACAACAATGCAAAATACGGCACAGTCAATGCCTTTTCGATCTAGACTAGGCCATAATATATGTTCGGGTTTTCTATTTCAGTATATGGAGCTCAGTGAATTATTATATTATAACTTTATTGCGTATCATAGCTAAGTTTTATTTAGTTTAATGGGTCCATAAGTTCCCTTTACCTCTGGTTGCATAATATGTTGCAGAAATAATTACAAAATTGTGTTATTTTAATGTGAAGAGAATTTTACATGTTAACATAATTTTTTCGCATCAACATTTTAAGTTTAGGATGGAAGCTATTTTGAGGTTTAATAAAAAAGAATTTATATTGTGATTTTAATATAGCACATCTACCTTCCTTGATAAAGACAGAAAATTTATCATACCACTCTTATGAAATTAGTGTACATACGATTGTTACTTTGTCTCTTAGGTAGAAGATAAATACAATTTTTCAATACTCAATTGTAGTATTAAAATACAGACAAATTGAATGTGTGCAGTATCATACATGATATTATGCTTAATTATAATGTATAATTGCGAATTTAGGAATATAAGATATAGTAAACATAACCTATAATATTTCCATATGAATGGCAGGGCACTGGAGACTACTAAAATTAGACAGAAAGGGGCAACTGGGACAGTAAACATAACCTATAATTTCAACATATCTAAATATTCGTGCGGTCAACTGAAAATTATTGAATCGTGCATAAATGAATGTACAATAATTTCACAATATTTAATCGAAATAAAGGCAGGTAGGTCTATTACACATACGAACAACGTAATTTTCACACCAAAAATAATATTACACCTTAACTCGCAAGGAATTATGTCTGAAGTGTCTCCTAATCATTGTTTTAAATTTTATTAATGCAATTACACTACATTTTAGAGAAATATATGTTACTCTTTATGCATTCCAATTAATTTATATGGTTGAAACGCCGCCCTTCGTGATCGGGTTAAGCGAGTCACATGGTCTGCCTTACAGCCTGTATTAGATCACGATGACAGTGACACAGTCTATTGTTCCTAATACACACAGAGCCCCAAGCGGCTAGCCACTATCGCGAGAAATGCAAAAAATCACGCCAAGCTTCGCGACTGTACATACTAGACTGTGACTATATCAGCTTTTACTGTATTTTATTTAGTAGTATATTAAATATAGACAAAACTATTAATCTATAAAGGCTTACTTTGTAAATAATTATGTAAACCTGCTCCAAATGGTTTAGGAATGAAGATATTTAGCATTCAAATATTAATTTCATATTATGGAAAAATTTTCTTCATATTGTGCTCATTTCTACTTTTGTGTTATGGCCTTTTTTCAACTCAAATCCAATAACTCAGAAAACCAACTGTCTACAAGACTCACCTGGCATCGTAACTCTGGTAGTCTCCTTCTTGTGAATCCTCTCCACCTGCACTATCTGGCTCCTCTCCTCTATCTATCTGGTCATGCTGATCTGTCTGTTCCAAGAGGTCCCACTTGCTGGTTGTCATTGCCTGGGCTTCTACCTGTTCTGGGTCCACAGTTTCCCACCGAGATGGAACAAAACCAGCAGGCATACTCCCGGCTTTACCCTTGCTACTACCAGCATTAGCACTTGCATCAGCCAATAAATCCTCCGACATAGGTTCACCATCAAGATCATCTTCCACTGTAACAATAAATTAGAGTGAAAATTCATTTTACATTAAATTATCACTAATTTTAAATGTACAATCTGTAAAATTTTAACATGTGTAAAAATAATGTAACTTTTGTATCACTCCTGACACAAGTTTTATAGCAATTTTATTTTTGTCTTCCCAAACAAATCAGACGGTATTATCAGATAAATGTTGCAAGTCTTTAAGAAGTTCTACACACTGACACAATTCAATGTAAAATTAACAATCAATAATTGAGCAATTCCTTGGAATAACAACTTAATGTACATTATGTTGTTTTTCTGTTGCCAGCATATACACATTTCCCACTTGACAAAATATTATTTCCCTCCAACAAACATAGTGCATTCTATAAACATGTTTAATGTCGTTCTGCATATTGTTGTTATACCAGATCTAAAATGTTTGATGCACTGTATCTAAAATTCAAGATTATGCAATTAAGTTTTTGTTCTAAAGAAAGTCTCAATTACTGTTTAAAATACATGAATACATGTAATTTGAATTCCATTGTTTATTATTGGTGTTGTGAAAGCATTCAATATTCTTTCTATTGAAGAATTATTTTAAATTCTTTATATACTAGAAATAAGTAAAAGTGTTTTGCTAGCAATTCTGTAGTTGTGATGAGAATGAAGTACTCTACAAACTTAATTTTTGCACAACTCTGCCCAAGAGTAAATTATTGAAACAATTTCAATTTGGCTCATATGCTGAGGTGCAGGATTGAATGGCTTTGCACCAATGTCATTTGATGATGCAACAAACATGTGAGACAAATTTCTATGAAATACATTCTTCATTCTTTTAATCTGATTTGGCATTTTCAACATTTTCGGCTGCTTTCTCCTAATCAGTCACATGATGACTTATGCTTATAAATCACTGTGCACAATGGCGTAGTGATTAACCCTCTGGGGGTTCAGGGTTTGCTCCCAAAGGCTGGCTATCCTGACTTAAATTTTTAGTGGTTTTTCTAAATTTCTCTTGGTGAATGCTGGGATAGTACTAATTAAAAAGGGGTAAGACCAACTTCATTCCCAATCCTACAACCTTTCATTCTCATATAATTCCATATGTCATCCCCCATAATCTGCTATAAACCAGCCATATGTCTGAGAAGTACGCCTATTGCAATTGGCTAAGTGTTGTTGTTGTTTTATAATGCCAGGCGTTTGACAATAAAGTCATTTGACCTCTTGCACTCCAATATTTTTCAAAAATATTATCATGGCCAGCCACTGAAGCACAGATTTTGAGGTGTTCCGAATCCATTTCTTGGTTTGAGTTGCACAATGGGCAGTTAGGGGACTGATATATTCCAATTCTATGCAATTCTTGGCCAAACAATCATGGCCTGTTGCCAATCTAAATGCAGCTACAGACGATTTTCGTGGTAAATCGGGAATTAACTGTGGATTATGATGCAGAGAGTTCCATTTTTTCCCTTGAGATTGTGTTATCAAATTTTGTTTGTTGAAGTCTAAGTATGTAGATTTAATAAATCTTTTCACAGAGTAATACATAGATTTAGTAACAGGTCTGTAAGTAGCAGTGCTGCCCTTCTTTGCTAAAGCATCCGCATTCTCGTTTCCCAGAATTCCACAATGGGATGGTATCCATTGGAATACAATTCTTTTATTGAGTGATTATTAATTGAGAGAGCATTTTAGTTATTTCTGCTGTTTGAGATGAAGGTGTGTGTTTAGAGACTATTGATAGAATAGCTGCTTTGGAGTCTTACAATATAACTGCATTCTTAAATTTATTGATGTGAAATAGAAGATTCCTGAGACTTTCACTTATTGCAACGATTTCGCCATCAAAACTTGTTGTTCCATATCCAAGAGATCTATAAAGTGAGAAGAGACAGCACGTAACACCTGCACCAGCACCTTGTTGTCTGGAGATCAAGGATCCGTCGGTGTATAAATGAAACCAGTTTTGAGGAGGGTACCTAATATTAATTGTCTCTAAAGACAATTGTTTCATTATTTCAGTGCTTACTTCTGATTTCAGTATTTCTTCTGGCTAAGTGTACTCCCCTCTGTCAAGAAGCAAAAGTGGAGCCGTGCAGAGATAAGTAGAAATTACTTATGAAAAAGTACCTTAAGATCTTCACTACTTACTTGGAACACCATCAAGATCATCATCAGGCGGTGGCAAAGGTCTACTGTGTTTCATAGCTCCTTTCAGTAATGCTGCCCCATCCAATGGCACTCCGTCTAGATCTTCCCCCTCTCCCTCTCCTCCTGACATTGGCATACCATCCAGCTCAGACTCTAGACGTACTTCAGTCTCTTCTTCTCCCTCACTTTCTGGATTCTTGGTATCAGACTGAAACAACAAGAATTAAATTCATTAACGGGCCTTAAAACATCATGCATAATTATTTTCTATTATAACATTTAATGCATCATCAAATTAGTCCATGATTTATATAGTTTCTGATTCAACAGTGACAGTAAATTTCCCCCAACAGCTTCTACAAAATATACAATTAATTAATGGCCCAACACACAAAGTTATATTTCTGCTTCACCTTTTTGTAACAGTGTGCGAAATGTGATAGACAAACGAAACTTGCGCTGAAATCTCATGGAAAAACTGGGAATGTTGATTAGGCCAATTTACTCTTTGAAGAGAACAATATGAGGAGCTCTTTAAAGCAATAAACTCAATATGCAAATTTTGTGCGTTGAGCCATTTGTGCGCTGAATGCCTTATAAATAGCTCTGCAGTATATTGGTTTGTATTATGTCAGGTTTTTATTATATGTTGACCTGAGGGACAGCATAAAATAGGTAAACACATTAAATAAACAGAAATAAAAGTTCAGAAAATTTATTAAAAAATTTGTTTCCTAAAGGATTAATTGACATGAGAGGAACAAATAATTTAATTTAATTTACTACTCTAAATATGAGGCTAGCGAATACAGTTTTAACTCTAAACATTCAAAGCACACATACATCTATACTGATTACTATAAGTAATTTCAACAACATAATAATTACAATGGTTCACAAACTGCCTGTTCATTGAATGGAAATTTTATCAAACTTACCGAACATGTCAAACCCAGGAAAGTATTTTGTAACTTAATAAGGAAGTCCTTTGGATAAACAGCCCACTCTTCCCAAGCGCGAAACATCTGCATTACTCGTAACTTGAAACCTTCAGCTTTAAGACGACTTTCCAGACTCATGTAAGCAGCATGAACATCTTGGAAGATCTGAAGCAATCTTGCCTCCAGCCTGGGGAAGAGAAATTAATACACAGTTTCATAATAGGGATTCCGTAATAAAAATATGTTCCTGAGCCTTGTGCTAGAAGAAACTAAAAAAGGAAACTTCTAACCAAAGCCAGTTTTTATGTCGGTTGTATCAGACTGAGGCACTCAAATGTTAGTGACATATGCCACATACATACGAGGCACATCCAGAAAGTAAGTTTCCCTATTAAAAAAAAAAGAACACACACTTTCAGGAAAACATTTATTGGCAACAGGTACACCAATGTTTCAGCTATTTTTTAACATAGCCACCATCAGAATTGAGACACTTTTCGTATCGTGGGATCAACTTTTGTATCCCTCTGTCGTAGAACTCTGCCGCCTGTGAATGGAACCACCGTGTGACAGATGTCTTCAGCTCTTCGTCGGAGGACAGGAATTTCTTGAGGTGCAAGAAAACGTGAAAATCGCTGGGAGCAAGATCAGGACTGTAGGGTGGATGGTCAAACAACTCCCAGCAAAATTCCGTCCAAACAGCTGCTGTGCGCCGAGCCGTATGTGGACGACCATTGTCATGGAGGAGCACAACACCTGCAGTAAGCATTCCACACCTCTTGTTTTGAGTGGCACGTCGCAATTTTCGCAGTGTTTCACAGTAACGGTCAGAGTTCACTGTTTCACCTCTTGGAAGGAAGTCAATGAGCAGAATACCCTTCCTGTCCCAGAACACCGTGCACATCACTTTCCGTACCGACAGCGTGTTTGAATTTCGTCCTGACCGGAGATCCACTATGCCGCCAATGCATTAACTGCTGCTTGGTTTCCGGGGTGAAGTACGAAATCCAAGTCTTATCGCCTGTGACGATCCTGTCGAGGAACTCGTCGCCATCATCGTGATACCGTTGCAGAAATGTCAGTGCTGCTCCTAAATGTTGCATTTTGTGTTCGGGTGTCAGGTTTTTCGGCACTCACCTGGCACACACTTTTTTGAACAGCAGGTGCTTAGTGACAATCTCATGCAACAAGGATCGCGATATCTGCGGAAAATGGCTGCTCAACTTCGTAATCGTGAAGCGACGGTTCCCCATGATGCACTGCCGCACCAGCTCAACACGATCATCATTGATGAGGGACGGTTGCCCACTGCGCTCTTCATCATGGACACTTTGACGACCTTCGGAAAACTGCCTACACCAGCGACGCACCATCTGCTTACTCATGATGTTCGGCCCACAGACCTGACAGAGCTGCCAATGAATTTCAATTGGCGCAATGCGGCAGCGGGAGAAGGAATAAGAGCTTCCATTTCGGACCACTGCTGCCATGCTACTGGCACCAGGCGGGACCTGTCCGGCTGGCATATGATTGATACGTCATAGATGTTACACATGTGCAATTGACACGGCTAATTACGTTTACTTTCAAGGGGAAAAAATCAGGAAACTTACTTTCTGGATGCGCCTAGTATTATGGTAATGGTTTACGAAATTCTCGCATAGGAGGGTGAAAATACTTGCCAATCACTAATTCCAGGTACAGCCATTTATATTGTATTTTAGTTCATGAAAAATTCTCGCCTTTTACGAAAATACGAAGATCATTTCATAAGTCATGGCAACTATGTTAGACTTTCCAAATAACCGAAAATGTGGTTAGTTCAGTATATACGTTTGAAAACCTGTTGTACACTGTACGGGATGCCACCACCAGATTGTGTATTGGTGGCTAGTTGACAGAACACACGAAAGTTAGTATTCTAGAGGCTGTGCTCCAAGATGGATGTAAGTAAAGTTGAACAGCGGTCATATGTGAAAATTGCAGTTCTTCATGGCAGAAATGCTCTTCACTATCATTCTAAACTACGAGAAGCATTGGGTGATAGTGCGTTGGAACATCCTCCCTACTCGCCTGATCTCAGTCCACACAAATTTGATTTCATTCCACAATTGAAGAAGACGCTGCATGGGAAGCGGTTTACAAATAGGGAGGCCTAGGGGTTCATTTCCCTTTCCTTCCTCCTCTTTCTACTTTTCTGTTCCTAGTGCTGACCTGCTATGGCACTAAAATCGTCCTCCAGTGGCTTAAGGAGGGAAAGCTGGTGATCAACAAGATCTCCCAGCTAGGTCCAATGGACTCGTCGACCAACAGCAGGTGTGGTCCTCCAGACATTCTGGGGGTTGTGTGTGAATGAAGTAGCCACCAAAACGTTAAAATATGGTGTTCACTTAAATCGGCTACAACTTGCCATTTAAATCGTCTGTAGCTGCATTTAGATTGGCAACAGGCCATGATTGTTTGGCTAAACACCTGCATAGAATTGGAATATATCAGTCCCCTAACTGCCCATTGTGCAACTCAAACCAAGAAATGGATTCGGAACATCTCAAAATCTGTGCTTCATTGGCTGGTCATGATAATATCTTTGAAAAATATTGGAGTGCAAGAGGTCAAATGACTTTATTGTCAAATGTCTGGCATTAGAAAACTACAACAACAAACAGGGAGGACATCTTAACAGTTTTCGACGAGAGGTGGTACACATAGATGAATAACACACAGTCCACACAGTCTATGGTATTCAACACCTGCATCATCATTGGCAAAGATGTGTGGAAGCCTTGGGGGATTATTTTGAAGGGTGTTAACTGTGAGTAATGTACTTTGTTCTCTTTTGTGTATAATAAAACAATGATTTCTATTGATACATCTTTCAATTTCCCCTTTACCCATTGCCTCCTGTACCCAGACTCAATTTGGTACTAGCATTATGAAGCACATTCCAGTGGCCTTCAATTGCATATAGTGAATTTCTATTCCTGCAGCTTTATTGGCTGATATAATATAGCTGCCATGACTTATGAAATGATCCTCGTATTTGTCTTTTTCTAGACGAGTATTTCCAATACACCAAAAAATCAATAATTCAGACTCAAGACAGAGCATGGCTGCCTAGCATTTCATTTAAGAAGAACTGGAATATACCAATCAAATCAATACACTATATGTAAAATGCCAAACTTAATCATGTAACAAAGAACATCTACTCCACTGTCCTAATCTTGATAGCAATCAACAAGAGTTCAAAAACACCCTTAAACCTTTCTTGGATATCAGAGCTATGTCGAGATGTCTCAACCATCTCTCACAGAAACAGCCAATCTGGTACTTTTACTAGACGTCCTACTCACTTTAGCCTTTTTGCTTTGATTTTTAACTATGTTGGGTTCCCTGCAAAGACTGTTAACTTCTTCGGTTAATCTTTTCCATGCTAAATGGCTACATCATAATACAGAACCATATATTTTCCTCAAAATTTTACGTTCAAAGATTTCCAGTTTCTGTTCATCTTCTTTCGTAATTGTTCAAGTCTCAGAAGTATAAGTCAGTATAGAAAGAATCAGTGATTTGTATGTATGCAATTTTCCCTGTCTTGGAATTTAATTTACTTTTCAAAAAGTTTAATGAAGTAAAACATCGATTTGCATTCTGAATTCTAATTCCAATTTCTTCTTTTACATTGCTAATCGAATTTATCTATACCCCTAGTATTTAAAATCACCAATTCTTTCAATCTTATCTGCGTGAATCTGGATTTTGAATAACTACTAGATATTTTACATTGTCAGTATTAATTTGTATTTTCCTCTTATTGTCAGCGTATTTTGAACTGGCAGATCAAGGTCAAGCTATGGACTGCATTTGCCATGTTTGCTTACTCCATTTCTGGACCTTCTCCTCAACCAAAGTCACCTGGGACAGCCAGGATTACCAGTGCTTCAGTTCACAGTTTTCAGCTCAGTGACTTGTGCATGGTTTGTACGTGATCTTCATCCATCAGTTCGAAATGTGCTGAGTATAGATATGTGCAAAGTATAAATTTAAAGAATGTATGTGGATCGTAACAAAAGCTTTTTGCACATATTTACAGTTTAATTCTCCTCACAATTACTGGATGGGCTACAGCCTTGCAGCCTTGATCGATGAACTGTTATTGTAGGTATACATTAAGTTTTTGTTTTACTCATGTAAATGAACAAATTTCATGTGTGAAGTTATTACCACTGCAATCAAATTTAAAGTGAGAGAATGATTTAGGAATATGTCTGGTATGATTTATATAATTTATTTCAAGACAAAATTTAAAAGGTTTGTAACTAATTTCCCATGCTAATAACTTACCCTTTTCTATAGAAGGAAGCATTTGTAATCTTCACACCACAATTGTGTAAGATATCAGAAATGAGGTAGAGACGAGCAATCTTAAACAGAAAAGAGTGAAAATGTCAATCCATGTATAAGGAAGATCATTTCAAACAAAGCACATTCAATTACAAACACACAAATTTTAGAACAAGAGGTTAGTTTATACAGAGATTTTTCAATAACATTACGGCCCGGTTTTTTCAACCTTTGTTAAAATGCACCTAACATAGCGTTAATTAATTGTAAGTTAAAAGTATGAATTGCTGTTAAAAATATTGCGTTTCTTCAACTTTACATTTCGCATTTTAACATTGTTTGTTTACTCTCTGTTAGGACCAGAGATTCTAGAGTTTAACCATAACCTATAACCAAGTATAGGCTCACTTCTATTTTCTGAACTCTGACAATTGAAGGGTACACGGGAAAAACGATCAAGGTCCATTAAAAATCGAAATTGAGTTAATAATGCTATCTTATAGTGGAAAGGAAGTACTATCATGTGGTCTAGGTAGTAATAAGAAATCATCGTTCTTAACATTCCACTACGTCAATTTCTATTAAATACACACATAACAATTTTATTTATTTTTTTTATTTTATTGGGTTATTTTACGACGCTGTATCAACATCTAGGTTATTTAGCGTCTGAATGAAATGAAGGTGATAATGCCGGTGAAATGAGTCCGGGGTCCAGCACCGAAAGTTACCCAGCATTTGCTCGTATTGGGTTGAGGGAAAACCCCGGAAAAAACCTCAACCAGGTAACTTGCCCCGACCGGGATTCGAACCCGGGCTACCTGGTTTCGCGGCCAGACGCGATGACCGTTACTCCACAGGTGTGGACCACACATAACAAAGTATTAAGTGCTGAAACTTTAAAATTCGTAATTCTCTAAACTTTCTAAAATGGACCTTGATTGTTATTCCCGTGTATCCTTCAATTGCGATTCTCGCTTGTTTCCGTTGTTTGATTCAGAGAGGATAGAAGTCTTCGTTCGAAAGAAACCTTCTGCTGGAAATTATTTCGCAGTATAAACCACTTAATGAGAATAAACAAACAAATGGATCTAAGTTGAAAGCGAAAAGTGAGGCTTGGCAGAAAATAGCCTATACCTTTGTATGAACTTCTGATCTGTCAAATCACAGAAATCAACCCCTCTGTTTATGTATTCATAGATATGATTTTCTAAATAATCCAGATATATAAGTTCAGCATCTAACACACCAGCCATATTGGATACTTCTATGCTAACAGACAGTTAAATGATTTAACTGCATGAAATTGGGCAGTTAAATTAACATAGGTTTTAACAGCCTGTTAGTATTAACAGTAGTTGAAGAAATGCTTCAACTGTTAAGTTTATAGTTAAAATGGAATAACACACTGTTATAATTTAACAAAGGTTGAAGAAACCGGACCTAAATAAATTTAGTTGTTCTACAACTATGTATGCCTATCAATCAGTTTTGTTGAATGAATGACTGTACAATTACCTTCTTGGGAATGGGTGTTTGGAGAATGGACAAGGACTCAGCAATACAATCACATATTTCTTCCGCAGCTTCACTGTGCTCTATGCAGAATACCATGGCCTCAGCCACCTTCAGGCGCTCAGGTGTCATATTTCGCAGCAAATCTTCCAGTCTATCCCTCTGTCTGTAGTTAAACACAAGACAACTATATTATGTGTCTACAACTACAGTATAACTCTAATATTAAGGTCAAAATTCAATAGAACAGACTAAATAAAGTTAAAACTGAGAGAGGAGTTTTGAAATATATTTACTCGTGTGTAAGTCCCACATTTTTTAAAATCAAATTTTGCCTTAAAATAGTGGTGGGGCCTATACATGAGATACTGTAAGAAGAAGGAACTGGAGATGTGGTACACTGCTTTGCTGAGGAAGCCAAAGAGATCGGGCCATTACAATAATATACAAGTCAAGATGGCAGCTATTTCTTTTGCTTAATGTATATTCCGTCTCCACTTCTACATTACTGGTATATTGTGCCATGAAACTCGAGAAATTAAGACTGGTATATCCTGTAATTTATTTTATGCTCGACCATGCTGAAATGTAGTAATTATACACCTGGTAGTAGCCCTTTAATGCACCTCATTAAAGTACACCTATTCATTATAATTCAGTTGTTCAGCCAATGAGAAATCATCATTGTACCATTATGAAACCGCAAGTATCGATTATTCTCGGATATGCAATCGAAAGACAATTAGCGGAAAGTCACAGAGGCTGGAAATCCAATACTGTCGCAGAAGGTTATGTTCTGTTACTATAATAATTAGCGTTAATTGTAAATAATATTCAAATAAATTCAATTTGTCATCTCGTTTTTCAATTCTAAATCAATTTCCAGGTTATATCAAGCCTAATGTTCATGTTATTCTCTAGATTATATCAAGGTCAATGACATTCGTGCCTCGGAAAAAATCAATACTCTCGCGTCTGCGCACATCTCACAATTCAGGTCAGTTCTGCTCCTCACTTACATAACCATAACATGAATACTTATGAATAATTTCAAGTTAGAAATATGGTCGAGCATAAAAAGTCCGTATGAAACTTGCCTATAATGGTAATCAAGATGCTTGTATGAAAATTATGACACTCACTTGCGCTTGTTTCATAAACAAACATACTCGCGTCTTAATTACTACCATTATAGGCTCGTTGCATAATGTACTATATTGTACTATCACACATGTATATCATGCAACTATAAACCTTGCATTTAGTTCTCTTTATGACTATACATGCTACACTTCTTATTGGAAAGAATGGAATACATGTATTTTTTTCCTCGTAGGACATCATAAAAGAAAACTTTACAGTATTCACAGCTATGACCTCTAACACCCCAAACTTTCAGCGCAACTTACGTGTTTGACAAGCTTCCTTTCCGAGGCTCCTTTTCTTCTCCCTCAACCAGTTCATCTGGCATTCCTTGTGTATAAGGATTCATAGGTGGAGGCTTCCATATTGAGCCACCTACAAGGTGAGAAAGTAGCCTACGTTGTCACTCAGGACTAATTTAAATTATTCTTAAAGCACCACACACATTGCATACAACATGACTCGGAAAATAAACTTACATTAAAATGTGAAAGGGGTGTGATGGAAAGTTTCCCTTGTAAGAAAAAGAATTTATCTTTTAAATTATCAACTTGCTTATTTGTGTCTTATATTGCCGAGAAAATTTAATGTAATTTATATTTTAAATTATCTTCAACTTGCTTATTTGTGTCTTATGTTGCTGAGAAAATTTAATTTAATTTATTTTCAACTCTTTAATTTATGTTGCCACAATCTTTCCGTGGGGTGACTGAAATGAATGTGAATGATGCACCTTCCAGATCCCGGTAACCGCGATATCAGTGATATGCTAAAATTCAGTAAAGTCTTGTTTGGTTCTCTTTGTATATACAGTATTTACTACTTTTCTGGAAAACAAATGTTGTGTTACTTTAGGTCTTCAGTAATTTCTACATTTAATTTCTCCAACACTTGCTAAATGACATTACTTTATAATACTCTGACCTTTGAACATTCGGAACTCTTGAGTCCGCCAACGTAACTGGAGATCCCCTTGTAATAGTGAGTACAATTTCCAGCGATAATAAACATGTGCTGGACTTTGGTTCTCAAAGAGAAACCTGTAAATGTCAAGATTACATTTCATATTACATGAAATAGAACAAAATACCGTCAAAATATGTATTCAATTCACGTAAACCTGAAAGAAGTAAGAACATGGCTTACCGAAACATAGGATTGTTGATCTCTCTATTCATTATCATTGCCTCAAACATAGGCCCTTCTCGGATCACAAATTCAATCATCCGATGTATCAGCATTAGCAGGTTTCTGTAATCCAAGCAGAAACAACACACATATTGCCTCGTCCCCCCTCCAAGAGGGGCAGGCAGGCTAATAGTCATCACTGTCCCTCACAACAAAAATAAATATAAAAAAAATAATATACCTTCATGCCAAGTTCTCCAATACATGTCCACTCTACACCAAATGTAAGTTGTTACAGTAGTCAGAATAGCTCTTGACGTTTTAGGCATGGCCAAACATGCCAAATTGTAATCAATACTGCCAACAGTAGTATATAATACATTGCACATTTTTTATTTCATCCACAATATGAACTACAAGATGGCAGCACTACAAAAATGTGTAGTTTGTTTAATAAAACCAAACGTCAAGAGCCATACACAATGGTTTACCAGTAGTTACCAGTGTACACTCAGAGTTTTTTTTTTCGTAATTTCAGTCTATGTATTTATTAATTAATAAAATAAAATTAGGGACCAAATAACGGCAGTAAAATACGTGGGAAGATCCACAAACACAAACATGATGCAAACTTCATTTTTCAACAATTTACAAAATGATACTTTATAAAGTTACAACTTAAACTGAATCGAAGTTCCTTTCATCATATCAGTATTTGTAAGATCTTATCCTTTAAAGTGCCACATTCTTTCTTACTCAATGTTTACAAGTGAACTAAGCAGTTGATAGACAGTGCTAATGAAATTGGTAAGTGTAAATAGCATGACAGAAGAAAATCAATTGCTGTTAATGATCATAATTCAGCAAAGTACATGCACTAACAATATTCTTAATGAAGTAAATAAGCAAAATGATAAGAGCTGATGTAGATCAATGTTTGTAATGTTTTTAGTTTACAATTTCAAATTTAGTTTTGTTAGATTTGTCTCATACCCTTTATTTCTACAAAATTTTCTTGGCAGATTATTCTTCATACTTAGCCTATTATTCAGACAATATGTTGAGATTAATCTCTGTACTTTTGATCACAAGATATAGATGAAAATGCCGCTAAAAACCATAACATGCTCGACTGTAATTAGGTTTCCTGTAACTATGAAACGTGCTTGTGTTCAAAATTAAAGGAATATTTCATCTAACAAATCTTTAATGTCTAAGACACACAGAGATTAATAACTAGTTCAGACTTCAGAAAAGTCAATTAACGCAGTACTATAAGAACACAAGCTCAAAAATGCACTATGAAAATCACTAACATTTTCAAAAATCAGTCTCAACTATGAAATGAATTTTTAAAAATTCTACATTACAGAATCAATTTTCAAATGCAACCAACTTCAACTACATCATTCCATCATAGATGTCTAAAATAAAATAAACATTCTGTAATACTTCAACGAATGTCTCAGCTTGATGAATGATGACAAAAATATGAATTTGTTTCACATTCAAGCAAATTTTAAACAGGAACAATTTAAATTTGAAAGTATACCTAATGCAAAACAGCATCACAAAATGCAATAAGTTGATAGGTCTACATTTACTTATATTACAAAACACTTATTAATAAAATTTCAATTCCTTTACTTAAAATGGAGATCTTGGCTCAAATTATAAAATGTATTCATTTCTGCTGAACCAAACTATATAACATAAACCCTCTTTCCAATATAATTATATAAACAGTATTTCTCTATACGCACAACTGGTTCTCCTTATGTTTTCCTAACAATTAATTTTGGTCTTTCAACGTAGGATTCCTAGACAGCTGATAATTACAATTTACTGATTTCTTCTGCATTATGGGTAACAATATATTTTGAATGAGGAAAATGTTTAATTATAAATATTTTCTGAATGAATAACGAAGTACACAAGAATAATGTATATGGCAAAAAAAAAACACCTATAGCTATTTCCTATGCATAGTTACAAATTGCTTTTTTTGTCAACATGAACTATGTATAATCAATCTCATGTTTTACTTTTAATATTACAAGAAACAGATAAAGAGAAAATGACAAAAAGAGAGAAAAAGAGAAATAAGTAATAACAGAAATTCAATATTTAAGAAAATTCTGAACTTAAAGGGGTCAAGTTCAAAATTGATTCTCTCTAAAAATATAAATTCCGAATTACACAGATAAAAGAAACAGAAAGAGAGCATGGTGTGCCTAATTTTTACAGGAAAATAATGAATTCATACCTGAATTACACACACTAAATAAAAACAAATTAAAATATATATATATATATATATATATATATATATATATAATATGATTTACGAAGAAAGGTCGTAACTTTAGAACAAGGTTCTTGAAACCGTTTTGAGTAAAAATAGTTTGTATGATCATGGGTCCAATTTCTAATGGTTAAGGAGCTATGGCCGGTCATTTGGTAAAAACGAAAGCATCACTATGATTTCCTGTAACATGAACTGGTTAAAACAAATAAGTCAGAACTGTATGAGAGATTCATCATTGCGGAGCAATGGTTAGCATGTCCAACAATGAAATGAGTGGGCCCGGTTTCAAATCCTGATAGGGACAAGTTACTTAGCTGTGGCTTTTCCAGAGGCTTTCCTCCTCAACCACTTGAAGCAGAACTGCTGGGTAACTTTCGGCATTGGACCTCCAACTCATTCCACCTTCATTAATTTCAACTTCATCTATCATCCTCAATAGTTTTATGTCAACCAGGAGACGCAGCAGACGTAACATCATGATTAGCCTACAGATGTCATGTGTCTGGGGGAGCTGCATAGATCCAGGAAGGCGGAGGGGCTTTTACAATGGACTACAGCAGACCAGGAAGCTACCAGAGATGTGTAGCTCCCTCGCACAGGTGATACCATGCTGAATCACAATATCAATGGTGCTCCAATCTTCAGGTCAATATAAGAACCAGCAGTACACAGTACGTGATTTGTGAACGATGTCATCGATCTGAGAAGGTTGTGGAATAACAGAGAGACTCTGTCAGGCCTGAATGTCGTAGCTGAATTGATAAGATGGCACCAAGCAGTGAATCATGTACTCACATAAATGTCCTAAGGACTTCAACAATCATCTCATAATGAGATCGACACAATAAGCATGAGGCTGCAGTGCAAGCCTTCGGACCCTCCTCAGAAAATAAAAAATCTTTAAATTAAGATAAGAGCTATGCTCGCATACTGCATACCAAGGTATAGGACAAACTAATGTTAATACTGGTGACACTACGAATACATGATACACATGCGAGTATAGAAGTGTATTGATGCAGAGGGTGGTACATTTGAAAATATACAGAGTGGGTCAAAAGTCGCTTTCCCCAATATTCATTCTTAGGTTTCATACTTTTACACATATACAGACGTCACAACTTGAATAAAAGAATAGCAGGTGTAATAAGTGGTGGGTTGACAACCAGGTTTGTGCGTCAACTGTTTTCTCATTGTCATGTCTTGAAAATAGCCCTCGTTTTGCCGAAATGCAGTTAATATGGCAACAGAATGGAGCACCCCTCATTTTGGTGAAGGAGTAAGTGACTTCTTGAACCAGTAATTCCATGAATGGAATGGCCACTCAGATCATGCGACCTGATGCCATGTGATTTTTTGCTATGGAGTATCATGAAAAATTACGTTTTTGCTCAGAAACCGCAGGATCTCCATCAGTTGCGACTGATGATTGAACAGTCATTCGTGAAAATCATGAGTTATGTTCTGCCATCTGTAAATCAGTGTCTAAACCTTATGAATTGTGTATCGAGAAACAGAGCCTCCATTTTGAGTAAAGCTGTAAAGGAATTTGAAGTCAATTGTAAGAAAGTGTTTGGGGAAAACGACTTTTACCCAGCTTGTATTGTAAACATTGGATTTAATACAATAGCAATATGTACATTTTTTGACTATCAGCATCTCTGATCGTGGTTTAGAGCTGTGAAAGTGTAGCGGTTTTTGTAACCACTCAAAATCAAGTCAATACTCATATGAACTTTTTTTACTTTCAAAAGTTATATCCTAAAGTTATGACCTTTCTTTGTGGATCACCTTATATAATAATGATAATGATAATTTTCCAAATTGTCTTTGTTGAAAGAATAAATTAAAATGACTCTTTTACATTGCAATAAATAATAACTTGTTATAAACACGCGTTTCAAGGCAAAGTTCAACACACCATGAAAGTTCTGTAATGCTAAAAATAGAGCAGAAAAAAAAAAAAAAGAAACAAATTACAACGTGCAAGTGGCTCCCTTTGAAAAAATGATACGATAAATGTCGTAATATTTTCATTTTCCAATTGTGCTATTTGCATAAATAGATGAACAGGGAACATTGAACTGTTCTCAACTTAACATTATACAACGTAGTTTTCAGACTGGAGATATGCCATTTCAATTACACAAACGACAATTTATTTATGAAATGAAGACTCGAAATTTGGAATCTCCAAAATTAAACTAAGTTGTATGTTCAAACCAAACTTTGTGTCACTAAAGTTACATGAACAACAATCAATTAACAAAATCACACAATGTATAATACTTGCCAATCTAATATATAAACTGTTGTGTTATTGTACACATATAATCTTTTCCATTAAATTTCTCTTTGTGTTTCGTTTTGTATCAACATCCCAATTCCATACAGCAACTGCCAATATGCTGTGATGACATCGTCCTTCTCTTCATCCATCTTCTAATAGTCACTGGAGTTGCCACTCATTGGCAACTCTTTATTACTAACCTTGCTCAGGATAGACTTTTGCAATTAATGAAAACTTTTGGAGAACCTTAAATATTTGACACAGCTTTGATGTTTCCATAAAAAAAAAAGCTTGCACTGAAAAAACTTCTAATGAAGTTGCTAGGAATATAACATTATGTGAATATATAAGACTGCTAATGTGTTCAATTAATATTTTCTAATTTCTATTAATGTACAGCTTTTACTCTGCAATTTCACAGAGGTACAGTACTTATAAAATGATCGAGAGCATTCTTGATAGTTGGTAGTACATATTTTTGAAGTCCTATTGAGAAATGAGGACAATATTTCTCAATTCACACCATAGTTTATGATACTTTAAATTTTTCTAATGTTAAGATAGAAAACTTTTTAGAACTTAAATGCTAAATAAATGAGCTACTAAGTACTTCTGAGGTCTAAAGATCACAGTAATACTGGCAGCATATTGCAATGGATACTTAATATTGGATGAGGCAGTTTTGTTTCATATAGTCCAATGTGATGACATTTAAACTCACTGTTATGAGGCTGCAGCTTACTGCATCAGACATTTGTTCCGGCCAACCACGGACCGTTTCAAATGGTCTCGAACAAAACAGCAATGTTACCTCAAGTTTCATTTGCTAGTGGACACAATCGGACACTTTATTCTGCACATGCGTGAAGTCTGCTCGCTCAACTTGATCTACTATATGTCCGTTGTGGGTTAAATTCAGCAGTATAATTCTTACATTGTAGTCCACTGAGTTAGCTCTGTAGCAGTGCATCTATCTTCAGACTACCCAGTCCGGGTTCGATTCCCGGCAGGGTCAGAAATTATCATGTAAAATTTCTACATCGGAACTAGGAGAGATGGCAGTGCACAACTTTTAATCACTAAATTGTGCACCAATATGCCTGGGTTTAACCCCAAATTTCTTCGCAGTGCAGGTGTCACTGTTGATAGTGATTAGTCCCTCGAATGGGGATGTTAAACCAGGCAGCCCCCTTGGTGCTATTTGACAGGAGTAGGCTACGTGCTGGCACCGGGTCTCACCTTCTCCCTTCCTCACCATCATCATTCTCACATATACCCTACACTTACACACATACTCACCTTAGTACATGACATAACTATTCACAGATACACATCCTACATAACGTGGTTCACCGAAGTGGTGTACAACTTGAAAATGGGGGTCACAGTCTTGCCATATATCAGCAATATGTGGAGGAAAAAAAAAACACACACGCACGCACGCACACACACACACACACTCTCTCTCTCCCCCCTCCACGTGCCTTCCCCAAGGGCTGTATTTAGGAGCATTTAACCCAACCCATTACTCTTCTCTCTTCTTGCCTCCCAGTAGAGACCACTTAGGTTGATTCTTGAAACTCGTTTAATTTGGGATCCTCTTATAGGTGTTTATAGTCCATTTTGATCCTTGTTTACAGAGGGTACACTCATCTGTTTCATACACTCCAATTTTCTGGACATGGGCAATGACAGTTGTTCCACGTCTTTCCTTGTGCTTGTTGACTACTTCAATATTTTTATTTTGCTTCCACTTTAGCTTTTATTGTGTGAGAGAGGAGAGGATATTTTTTTATTGGGTTATTTTACGACGCTGTATCAACATCTAGGTTATTTAGCAGGAGAGGATATGGCGACTTACTTGTATTTACGAGTATTTTCTAAGAGAATTTAAAATTGATGTACTGCAGAAATAGTTGTCTACGTGCATGTAAGGTCACTACTTTTTTTATTATACTTTGTAAAAAAAAAACATCATAGAAAGAACCTAGTAGATAAACTGTGGGAAGAACTTGCAAAAGAAATTAATGAATTTATAAATCCAAGCATATTTCTTTTTTCGTTCAGAGGATGAACTGAACAACTTCTATTTACATAATTTTTTCTTCTAAGCACATAAAATAATGGATAACTGAAATGATTTCATCATCAGTTGCCAACACGTAACAATTAAGAGTAGCAGTACAGGGGAAAACCAAATACATACTGTATGTCGTAGTGAAATTCTGTTCAAGACCATATGAGACAGCCCTAGGCAGACCACGACAGTCTTGTCTGGTGCATGGCATGCTGCCAACCTCAGAGCACAGAAACCAAAACTGTTCGGAAATCTGTTTCCAATGAAGTTGACAAACAGATCTAGTTGCTTAGGACAGTGTGAACATAGTTGGCGATGGTGTAGGGGTTCAAATATTATCATTATATCTTCAACATCTAACTCAAGTGTATATTATTTTAGTTTCGTATCTCGAAACTCCAAATTGTAAGGTTGAAGAAGAGAAGAAGCAAGCAACATAACCTCCAATGAGATACCATCTTAAATTTTAAAGACTGAAAACTGGATGGTGGCTATGATATATGAGGAAAATAGTGAAATATTGAAGTCTGAACAATATGTTCAGTGACGAAAATTTCACCACATATTTCGTATGTAGTAATTATCTCCTTATTTATGCATATTCCTTTTCAATATTCCCATCAAAGTATTTATTAAGGTTCTCCAAGTGGTAACAGAATTGTCTCAATAACACGTTTCTTTATGTAACAACTAAAATGTAAGTCAACAGAAATGTGTCTTTCAAGGATATCACATGGTTTTAAGAGTTTGTCATATTTACTAAATGGCTGCACTACAAAGTGAAGCGAAATGTAAAGCCATTCCCGATGTTCCTACATCTAATCTTTGAAATATATACGAGACATAGAGGTAAAAAAAGTTCTAAACTGTGACATGAAATATAGGAAATACATTACAATCACAGCTAACAACTTCAAAAATATGAAATGCTATTCATATCAATACATATTCCTTGGCAAAAATTTTCGTTTTTGTAATGTAAGATGTGTTAAAGCATTACAAATGTACTTCTTCAATTCTTTAATATTTAAACTCAATAATAATTGTAACTGCAAAGAAAACAAGTGTCACGAAATTAACAAAATTTCTCATTACAGTTTATGAGTTTTGGAACAGTTCAATCCTGTATTGTATTACTAACATTCCTGTCTGAAGCTTATTTACATGAACTACTATTCATAATGCATACTGAAATGACATATACTGTGCGTAAAAAAAAAAAAATCAACTTTCATTTTCTGCACTGCACAGAAAAAAACATTTGTTATTATTACAAAATACAAGATATCTGACTTCAGTAGTAATACTGTTTAAATACATGTTATTTATTTTGCACAAAATGCCATGATACAATTCTTTGTATGTTATTCATCAAATACTTCGCTATTTACAAAAACCAGTATTTAAAATCAATGAAACTGAAAAGGCATTAGTCATTTACAATAATATTCCAGCTTTGTTACTTGCAGACAGCAGATTTTTACCAAAAGCTTATACTTTTCCACTGCACATACATGCATTATTACATTTTTGTATTACGTTTTCCACTGACACTTAGATCAAAATAAATATGTTTTATATTGCATAAAATTGGGTATTTTGAAACTATTTCCTTTACTATTCTTCTTGTGCCATCTCTTAACATAGGTTAACAATCAATATTAGTATCAATTCTAACGTTATTGACTACCACACAGAAAAGTAACCTCGTAAACATCAATACTTTTTATTTATTTATTTTATTAGGTTATCTTACGACGCTTTATCAACAGCTTTGGTTTTTTTAGCGTCTGAATGAGATGAAGGTGATAATGCTGGTGAAATGAGTCCGGGGTCCAACACCGTAAGTTACCCAGCATTTGCTCGTATTGGGTTGAGGGAAAACCCCGGAAAAAACCTCAACCAGGTAACTTGCCCCGACCGGGAATCGAACCCGGGCCATAAACATCAATACAAGTCTCTAAAATTAAGGCAGGACATTCCCCTTATACAGGTCTTTGGTAACCTATTAAGTATTTGCCTTGCATCATGAGTTGTAAGATGTAAGATACAGTATTTCTTGCTGCACATATATTCTAGGTACCACAACTTCTGTCTCTTCATTGTCTCGTAACCTGAGTTGGTGTTCGTGTGTTACATAACTTCTACATTTTGTGACCCTATCAGTCCATGAGATTCACAGCTTGTCTGTAAGTCCACATCTCAAAGGCCTCTAGTCTCCTACATACTGACTGTTTAGTGTTCGAAGACTTAACACCACAGAATTCAGAGTAAGTTCCATGATCAGTTTTCTATAACATAGTAATTGCCTCATCTTAACAAAGATATTGCAAGTCTGTTCGATGAGAACATTATTCATTCAGCCAGCATCCTAGATATATGTATTTCTGCATGGGGTGTTCAATATTCTCGTTTTCAAGATTTTACTATTAGCACCCATTTTTCTGGTCTATTTTCAATCTTCTTTTACTATTTGTTTTATGTTTTTTTTCTTTTTGGAAGTGTTTCATACATTTCTTTACTCACTGTACTGCATACATTCTTCAAGACAGTTATCAACCCCTTCTTCTCTCCGACCTTCAGCTGTCAATCATTCTTTATTTAAAACTTTTAACTTTAACATGTGGTAAGGCTTCCATTATTACAGACGTGGACAAATTATTAACAAAATTGACGATTTTTATGATAATTCTGTTTACAAAATTTGACTTTTCAATTTAGATTGCAGTTGATTCTGCATATTTCCATCATTTCAGTAGACAGAAATATGCAAAAATGTCAACTGTAGTTTAAATTGAAGAGTCAAGATTTGTAAAAATATATAATAACATTCTTCAATTTTGCTAATAATTTGTAAATTAGCAAAAAATGTCAACTGCATTGAAGAGCCGAATTTTGTAAAAATATAAAATAAAAATCTTCAGTTTTGCTAATAATTTGGAAATATCCAAAATGTCAACTGTAGTCCAAATTGAAGAATCGAATTTTGTAAAAATATACAATAAAAACCTTCAGTTTTGCTAATAATTCGTAAATATGCAAAAATATCAAATGTAGTCCAAATTGAAGAGTTAAATTTTGAAAAATATACAATACAAATCTTCAATTTGGCTAATTATTTGGAAATACACAAAAAGGTCGACTGTAGTCTAAATTGAAGAATCATATTTTCTAAAAATATATAATAAAAATCTTCAATTTTGCTAATAATTTGTCCATGTCTGTATTGTCCAAAGAAAAGTGTGTTTATTGAAAGTCGAACAAACAGCCTTATGACAGTGGTGATTCTTTATGCAGCTGCACAAACGAACTTCTGGCTGTCAACAATTAGATTTCAAACACGAATCACAATAATCATCATAATTTTATCTGCCAACTTGGATAATACACATCAGATTGAAGTATTTGCTACTGGAAACAGTACTGTAATTCTGAAAATAATCACCTAAAGTCTCGTTAAGTCCTGAGTCATACCAGTGTGATCTAGTGTTCATGGAGGAAGAAATTTTCTCACGAACTTTCGGCCAGTGTATGGCACTGGTGCCCATCCAGCGTCGTGATGAATTTGGAATGCTACAATGAGTAGTGAAATCCAGCTTTGTAAGCTGGCTATAATAGGTAGGGGATAGTCGTGCTAATCCACCCATGACTTCAATTGGATAACCATTCACGTCTACTAAGGCATGTACACATGAGGCCAACAATTTCCTGATAGACTTTGGTCTTCCATGGGCTGTCACACATATTTACAATAAAGAGATGAGTACAATGTGTTTTTATTCCAATTTTTTAAATTTTTATACCAATCCTTTAAGATTATTACTGAAATGCTCATTAAAATAAGAGGAACTAACAATTATTAACAAAGAGTGAGATATTTCGTTGGTATTATTCCAAAACCTCGTAAATTCTATGATTGCTGAAACTGAAGTTTCAGGCTTAATGACTGCAAAATATCGATACTCAATGGTTTATGGACACTTTTATAAAAGAATGAATAATACATTTTCAGCAAATAACATGTACGCTGGAATGATAGCATAACTGGTTTTGTACAAAACTTCGTATAGTTAATGTTTGGATATGGGTTTTTGGTGCTTTATTCTGTTAACACAAAATCTGGTAAATGGTCAATGTGAGGTTTTGGTGAAAGCATTTGCTTATGCTCGATTAATATTTTTGTTCTTACTGAAAAATGTTTTATGGAGTTACGAGGTGTTTTGGAATAACAATTTAAAACATTTACTCTTTTCGGTTGTCCAGTGGAAAAAAAGGACCTTACATAATACTACCAAGTGTTCTGCTTAAAGCAAATGACTGAAAATCTAAAATTAAGTACCCATGATGCAAAGTTCCAAGACCTCATCCAAGAAATAAGGGTTTGGTGCTGATATGTCACGAATTTGTAGCAGCAAATATTCCACTGCAAACTATAGGAAACTCACATTTTAGAAATGTCTTGGAAAAGCACTGCCACCAATTACTCCCCAGAGTGGATGGTACAGAAAAACTATGTGTAAGCTGCATATGAAAAAGAGAGAATCTTGGAGATTCATACTTGTGATTTCTGCTGACAAAACAATGAAGATTCTTGGATAGTATCAAGTTACTTCTTGAGAAACTTAATCCGAATAAAACTCAATAGTTGACTAAAAATAATCAGAGACAGTGGCTCATTTTGTGAACACTACATTTCATCAATCCCAATGAAGACGAAGTTACAGTATCTGTAACAGACTCTGCCTCATACATTGCATCCTGCCACAAATGGGTAGTTAGGGGTGAAGAATTGTGCTACTGTCAAATTTTTCTGTGGATGTATCCATAAAAGCTCCATCAAGAGTGCGGGGTTTTTGGCAGAAAATTCCAGGTATTCCTGTCTCCCCAATCGCAGCATTTCTGAGTGTCAAAGCTGCATGCTTTAACCACTGTGACTGGTCACATCATCTCCCATTTCTTCAGTCAATGTGGAATGTCCTTTTCCTGCTTACAAACTAATTTTGAATGGCAAATGTCATAAACTCTCTATCGAAAATTTAGAAAACCTGTTTATTTATAGACAGATATGTCTATATTTTTTTGTACACATGTGTGTGCCCTTCTTATGTGAAATTTGTATTACACTTCCTTTCATAATAAAATATATAAATTCGCAGCACAGCAGACCATTAAGAGCCATGGGCCGACCAGCCAACTGCTGGCCTCACATCACAGGCTTTTGCAGAGGTGAACGATCATCCAACCAGAACAGAGGTGTGCCGTTTTAGTTTCGGCACTCTGTGTTTCTTTCTTTCTTTTCTTTTTCCTTCCTTATTTATGTCATTTTTCTTGTTGTTAGTTACCCTTACTTCTCATAGATGGCATTCTATTCTGCCATTTTAGGTCTCTTTCTTCCTTTTATAGATAGCTTGTTTTCTTTCCGCCATTCATGGTCTCTTACTTCTCACGTATAAGGAGTGAATTTTTGTTATCACATGACATGGGCTTTAGATTTTCATTGGCCTTATTCACATTAATTATTAATTAGCGTCGGTTCTCCTGAGAGGGACACTTGACGCGATGCAGTCTGGGGTCGGCGCTCGATGAGTATGGTTGTGTGACAGCCGTGGAGAGCTGAGGGGTTTTTCTGTTTAACGGCATTCTGTGATGGGATCACGGATAACCCAGTCCAGGCAGGGACGTGTACTGCTGTAGTCGGGGCTCGATCGGGGATAGTGTCTTACTACATGTAGAAGTGTGACCGAGCTGTAGTGTGATGTGCTGTGTGATAACGGAGACATGCGAGTTGAAGAGATTATTGTTGTTTGGTTTCGAGACTGGCCTACCAGGGATCATAACAGGTTTTTCTACATCGGTAATTGTATGTTTCTTTTGATTAGTAGAAGTAGATTTGATTTCATACAGAGTATTAGGTAATTCACGAATAAGCTGGCATTCGTCAAGTGTATATTTTACATTGGTTGTGTTTGGTTTCGTATCAGTGCTTTCTGCCACATCCGACAAGTTTGGACTTGTCTAGCAAGTTACTTATACTTACAATCTGTGGGTATAGATGGTGTTACTATTGTGTGTAATGGTGAATGCCAGTTGAGTGACGATTAGTGGCAAGCCAGTTTCGATGCATTGGTGGAGTTATAGGTGGCTGTATTTCTACTGCATCCATTTTGTTCATTTTCCAATTACCGGAAGTGCTAATTAATAAATGTATAACGGATAGTTGATTATTTATGCTGAGTGTTTTCTTTTGTACCACCTCACCCATGAGACAATCAACCCTACCATACGTTTGACGGCAGGGTAAAACTTAATTGTTTAAGTATTATTTACTTATTATTTATACCAACTATTCAAATTAAACAGAGGCCCACCATTGCAGAGGTATCGTGTGGTTAGCACGATGATCCCCTCAGCTGTTATAGCTGGTTGTCATAACTGGATTTTGCTATATAACTATTGTAACTCCCCAAATGCATCACAATGTGGATGAGTACCAGTCTCATACACTGGCCGAAATTTTATGAGAGGACTCAAACCAGCATGCATTCTGTAATGCGAGACCTAGATATGATGCCTTAGACTATGAAGCCATGGTGCCGGATTTCTTTCATAATATGCATGTTAAATAAAAGTTACAATTCCTTTCTTTATTATTTTTATACAGTGGTTTGTCTCGAATTATTAGGGACTGCATATTTTACCACTTCTTAAATGGAACAATTAGAGAGCCTATTTTAGGTACCTGAAGTAATCACAATGTAGTTTAGCCCTTAATGAATCCGCATATTTTCTACCTCTGTAGAAAAAATTTACTATGTTCCATTCTGAAACATGGCAATCTTACTTTTGGGCAATCTTTATTTGAAGTCATGCAACTTTCTTTTATATTATAACTCACACAAAAATTATTTAGAAACTTATGCTTAACATTAATGTATAATTAAGTATGACACAACATAATGCGATATTTCAGATTCAAACTAACTGCATTTGCCTATATTCTCGGAAATAACAGTCACAAAGAAATTTGTGTTGCTAAAGCCAAATATTTACCCATACACTATACCCAACAGAAGTAAAAATTTCTCCCTAACTGGTAAGCACTACTATATTTGAGAAAGTAAAGTATTACACTTTCAGAATCTCCACCATTCTCTTGAAAGACACAAAAATAATTAACCATCAGAAACAAGAAACAGTGTTACTGAGTCCTCTGTTACCAAAGCAAGCAAAGATCTAATAACTTACCTGTTGATAAGAGAACAAAGTGGGATATTCGTGACTGTGTACATTACCTTTCAGTCGGGATTACCACTTTGACAACAGCCTGGGATAAAATCTGTGAGGAGAGCAGCAGCAACATCAAAATACACCCTTCACATATAATACAAAACAACAGATATCTGCATCGGCACATCACACACTCCATGAAACTGGCTGCAAAGTTAATAAGTGTAACTCCCCCACACCAACTCTGTGATGCTGGATACCATCCGAAGTGTCAGGAAAAAGAGAGTAAATTTCCTCGTCAACACAGATCTTTTCCTCCCATGAAAAAGGTTCATTTCAAATAAAACTGTAAGAATAATATTAAAATCAAGCACAACAGTTCTCTTTGAGTGTTGGGTCTGCTACGTGTGCAAAGCACTACAGGCACAAAGCTGTACTAAAAGTTTGTGTATTACACGTGAGGATTCTGAAACAAAATCAATCAAGTCCATCTCCAATCATAACTGACAAGGGGAACCGAAAGTGTCCCTGACACTAAATTCATTGAACTTTATAAGTCAATCATTTTTTTTTTAAATAAATTTCAGATAATTAAATGAAGAAAATCTCATCGAGAGAATTGGCGTCTGGAAAGGTTCCCAAAACACTGGCTGCGTTCCCACTTTAGATGGCTATTCCTATTCGTTGCCGTAGGTAATTGGTGCAGTGAGGGTCTCCAGTAACAGTCACCAAACTTCTACCAATTTCGGAAACTAGGTCTTTTGCTTCTTTACACGAGGAGCCTATTGTTTCCACAGCAAAGACGATGAAGATGTAATTGTCTACTAGATGTACGTATTTGCGACGTTTATTGCGTACGGCAGATTCTGCTGCAGAGCTAGCGAGTTTGGAAGTTGACGGCAAGTGGGAGGGAGCTAAGGTATCCACACGTCGTATCCCACATTAATGATTTTCCTCTGCTCCATGGGACCAAGGTTAAGCCATCAGGGCGCTTACCATCCGTGCGACTAATCCCAGAGGGTTCTAAAATAGCGGGGATACCAGAAGATGTTAATTCTCTCTTGATTATTCGTTAATTGTTGAATGTCTATAAAAACGTCCCTTACTCTTGACACAGCTCAGAGCACGATGACCGAAAGTGTCGACAACTTCCCACATACACATTTATGTGGTACGCACATTTTGCATCCAAGACGTAGAGCAACTGCAGTCTTAAAGGACTTGTTGTTCATCAGCGTTCCAATATTTGGGGAAGGTAGAGCTTGTAGCCAGGAACCTATCTACAAAAATCTGAACACAATACTCACCAAAAAAATTCTGTCGAATGGGCTTCAGTTTTCAAGATATCAGCTTTTGAATTTCGTTATAGCGCTTTTCAAATGTAAAGTAAGGAGGTGTAGTTGTGTTGTTAGTCTAGTAGTGTAGCAGATAAGGTCCTGGACTGACATTCGAAGGGTTCATAATAAAAATCTCCCTCTCTCTAGTCATATTGTTTGTATTTTCTTTTTTAATTATATTTTTATTCTCATTTTTATTTCCTTCTATTTTTATAGTTACATTTTGTCTGTGGATCTACCGGCTGTGGTACATTCTGGATAGTTTCCAACGTATTAAGTGATCTTTGTTTCTCGGCAATCAGCACACTCGTGATATCACGCACAACTCGTAGAAGCTGTTGGAGATCGTGCTCTCCCATACAGAACTGTTGCAAGGTGGCTAGCAGCTTTCCAACGTGGATGAATAGCAAGTACTGACATGCCTCATACAACTGTTCATACTGATATTAGTGCTGTGATCACACAATGCTTAGAGAACGACAGACGATGGGCTCTACGGTGCTGAAGATGGAAAGTATTATACCATACCCCTACTCGCCCGATCTGTCACCATGTGATTTCGATTTGATACCAAAATTGAAAGCTCCATTGCATGGGAGACGCTTCCCTACACGAGAAGACATCACCAAAGCAGTGCGATGCGAGATTACCAGATTGGACAATGGAGCAGATAATGGCATTGATCGCCTTCATTGTTGGCAGTCTTAGGGAACAGAATTCAGTAATGGAACAAACACATTATTGCATCTCCTGTTCTTACATTTCCTCAAAATGAAGCCAATACATAGCTCTCAGACACTTGGTCATTAATAAATCTATGACTTATTTACTTACTGGCTTTTAAGGAACCTGGAGGTTCATTGCCGCCCTCACATAAGCCTGCCATTGGTCCCTTTCCTGAGCAAGATTAATCCAGTCTCTACCATCATATCCCACCTCCCTCAAATCCATTTTAATATTATCTTCCCACCTACGTCTCGGCCTCCCCAAAGGTCTTTTTCCCTCTGGCCTCCCAACTGACACTCTATATGCATTTCTGGATTCGCCCATACGTGCTACATGTCCTGCCCATCTCAAACGTCTGATTTTATGTTCCTAATTATGTCAGGTGAAGAATACAATGCGTGCAGCTCTGCATTGTGTAACTTTCTCCATTCTCCTGTAACTTCAGCCCTCTTAGCCCCAAATATTTTCCTAAGAACCTTATTCTCAAACACCCTTAATCTCTGTTCCTCTCTCAAAGTGAGAGTCCAAGTTTCACAACCATACAGAACAACCAGTAATATAACTGGTTTATAAATTCTAACTTTCAGATTTTTTGACAAGACAGACGACAAAAGCTTCTCAACTGAATAATAACAGGCATTTCCCATATTTATTCTGTGTTTAATTTCCTCCCGAGTGTCATTTATATTTGTTACTGTTGCTCCAAGATATTTGAATTTTTCCACCTCTTCAAAAGATAAATCTCCAATTTTTATAGTTCCATTTCGTACAAATAAATCTATGACGCAATATAAAAATTCAAATCCAAAATTTCGCGCAATGTTACCAAGTATTACTGAAGTCTAACCGAAATTATATACCAGATGTCCGGACAAAAACTACCAGTAAAAAATTAAATAACTCACTCAATAATTAATGGAAATTAAAAATTATGTTTTATTTAACGACACTCGCAACTGCAGAGGTTATATCAGTGTCACTGGTGTGCCGAAATTTTGTCCCACAAGACTTTTTACATGCCAGTAAATCTACGACATGAGCTTGTCGCATTTAAGCACATTTAAATGCCATCGATCTGGGCCGGGGTTGAACCTGTAACCTCGGGCACAGAAGGCCAGCACTGTACTGACAGTGCCACCAAGGCCGACATAATTAATGGCTGATAATGCTGTTTGCAGCAAATGACAGAGTAACTTCCAAAGTTTGGGATGGCTATCAATAAACTTCTAAGTGTGAATCTCTTGTAGCACGACAGATATCCAGATGATACTCACTTCTCTCCATGTGTTTTGACATCTCCAGAGTGACAGTTGCTGAAGCAGCTACGATTCCCCGACACACTGGAGTCCTGTAGACGTCTTTTATAGACTTGTCGCTGAAAACTATCTTCTGCAGAAATCGATTACCAATCTTTGACAGCATATCAATAACGAAAAGATGTCGAGAAGGCATGTCATTTGGTTTCAATTTTTGCACCGACTGAATCTTGTATGTCTGAAGATGTAACCTCTTATGCAGTAAATTGTGGACAGCTGACTTTGGAATTCCTAATTCCATGCTGGCACGATGAACGGACTTAGTTGGGCTGTGCTCAACAGCATTGATTTGCTGTTCTGACACTTTCTTCCCAAGCAGTCGTTTTTCTACAAGAAAATCGGTTTCAAGAAGGGGTTTTATGCCAAGCGGTCAGTGTATGTCTCTCTTTGGCAGTTACTTCTGAGGCCACTTTTGTCTAAATTTCCTCTCCTCTGTCACAGGAAACTAGAATCTGACAAGCCAATAACAGCACTGAATTTTTTGTTGTGCTATGAACGCCATTTTGACTATCAGCCATGTACACAAGCAATAAGCAATCTCCAATGATGCCAACATAAAATTTTAAAAGTTCCTCTTTCATTTGCTGTAAATGTCATTTTCATACTTGTATTAAACTTTCTTATTGGCGAATTTTATCTTGGATACCATGTATTATTGTAATATCTTTATTATTATTATTTTTACGGACACTTGACTTTTCGTCATTCACCCATATAAAGCCAATTGTATAGACCAATTTACCGACAGAGCCCAGGGTGTGCCATATGGGGCTTGTCTATGTTGCACCCATGATGAGATGAGCAGATAATGGAGATTTGATGGGATGCCACAGGGGAACTGGAGCTCCTGGAAAAAACTCCTGCATTACCTGGACCATGGATTTGCCAACACTAGTTATAAATCAGGAGTTACACTGAGGATTGAACCAGGGTCCACAGAATTGTAAGTGCAGCGCTCTAGCTACTAGACCACTGTGTCAGCTAATATCTTTATTATAAGTATGTAACATAAAACCTAAAAGCTATTTCACATAATAAAACAATTTCATGGGATGGAGGAAATGAATCTAATTCACAAAATTAACATCTATGTTTGTCAGGAGTCAAATAGTTGTGCACAATCAATGCATTTGCCATTTGACGAAATCTTTACTTTAACTCTGCAATGGGAAGAGGAAATAAGGCTGACTAGAGTACAATTCAAGTCAATATTAAGTAGGATTGCTGACAATTGAATTACCGAAAACTATACATCACTAATAAAAGTGATTTTATCAACACTTCAAATGGTATCCATGTAATTAAAAATTACACATCACTGTTTCCCATTTTAATCTCACTTGTGCTATCAAAGGTGTTCGTGTGTATGTTTACCCCAGTTCAAGGTCAGCATTTCGATTCAAAGCAGAATCCCTAACTCAGAAAATGAGCACTTTCAAAAGACACGAGTTTTCGAATATGACCGAACGCAATTAGAAACTCTGGATGTATGTTCTTTTCATTTGGAGAATTTTTAATTAAGTAGGGTTTCGAAGGAAGTACAATGCCGTGTAGACCCAAAGGCAGGGAAGTTGAGCTCCCATGCTACCAAAACCACAGCAATGGCAGAAGTGAAAAATCAGCATCACACTTGGCTGTTGAACCCTCAGATAAGAATAATGGACTACAATTAACAGGAGACTAAGTGGGCCCAAGAGCTGAACTAAAAGTTACAGCAAAGAGAAAAGCTCTTATCTCCACTCAAGACCGAACCTGTTTTCTTCAAGTCTATAGTCAATTTGTTCTACCAACTGGTTACCTCGACTCTCATGCAAATGGATATTTGACAAATTTAAAATTCATAACCAAATATCAACTCACACATGTGTACTTAGAACATCTCACAATTTTAAACAGTTCAATTTTATACAATTCCCATTTCCACCATATATCAGATGAATATATCAGTATGTCCTAAAGAACATAACTGATGATTTGAGGCAAATATAACTGTAAATACACCAAAGAAAATTTCTTCGGCATATTAAATGTACTTTTACACATTCCTCACTCTAAAACAAAAAAAAAAAAAAAAAAAAAAAAAAAAAAAAACAGGCTAGAAAACGCCTAAGAATTTGGGGTTGAATACAAATGGTTGTAAGATTTTAATAAAAATACGAAATACTGCAGTGTCGAGTTAAAGGCTGGGGACAGCATTCAGGAACTACAGCTTGGTACACATAACATACTCGAATATCATGAGAACCTGTTTCACCTGGCTGAATCTAACATTACGCTATTAAACCGATGTATGTGAAGGTACGTAATAAAAGCATGTCTATGTATATCCACATCATAAATTACAAAGCCAAATATTATGACAGAACTCTGCAATGTAACACAAGATCACAAAACTAAGAATATATGTGATGACAGTCCCACTGCACCAGAAGTGACACAAGTGATGAGCCTTGCCTGTCCTGCCAAGTTACCACAATCTCGTATGTGTTAAATATGTACAGTATACACAGGCACACATTACAGTTGTAAACAGGTAGCCCCAGGTGGTAAAATTCATGTCATTCATTTCGGCCTTAGCTACTAATAATTTAAATATAGTCAACTACATTCTGTGAGGCATTTACATAATGTCTCACTGAATCATAAATAACTGAACATTTGCTAAATTGTATTACAATAATATCTAAAAGGGGAAAGGCATAAACAGCATAACAGTCATTTTCGATAATCTACAAATATACAGATTAATTTCTTCTCTCCTAAGTGTGAAATTCTTGTTCATGGACTCTCATTAAGATTCCACTATGATTTTTGTTATTACAGTCTGCGTCACCATTTTTGGCGTGTGAAAAAAGTAATGGGAATGTTAAGTGCGAGTGTTTTACATTTGCCACAGTCAGTCTGACAACTGTGTTTGGTAAATGGCTGATGTGACGTGTATAGGAACTGGTACCATTCTCAGCTGCACTAGTAACATGCTCACAAACTGGGCAATATATATCTAGGACACACGCCAAAAACGCTGGTGCCAGCTGCACGATAATTCTTATATATCCATGGGGGATATGTTCCAAAACCTACCGTGAATAACAGCAAACCCTATAAGTTCTTTTTCGTTAACGTACATATATTATGATAAAGTAGTAGTAATTTCAAATGGCTGGAGTTTGATTTCACACCATTAGTACTCATGCTTCCCATCTGAGTTTTGCTACATCTTTTCGGTCTTCTTCCCTGGGTCCATGTAAAAGTGTTTCTTGTTTGAAGCTACATCTCTCCACACTGGGAGCACCCTATTCTTTATTCCTGAGACTATTCCCATTCTTTGAAGATTCATCTAAGCAGCCATGACCTGTTTACAATCTGAAAACTGCTACTGCAGTTCTTCATGGAAGGTGTTTAATCTTGTCAGCATATACTTACGGCTTTTAAGAAACCTGGAGGTTCATTGCCGCCCTCACATAAGCCCGCCATTGGTCCCTATCCTGAGCAACATTAATCGAGTCTCTACAATCATATCCCACCTCCCTCAAATCCATTTTTATATTATCCTCTCATCTACATCTCGGATTCCCCAAAGATCTTTTTCTCTCCGGTCTCCCAACTAACACACTATATGCATTTCTGGATTTGCTCATACATGCTACATGCCCTGCCCATTTCAAACATCTGGATTTAATGTTCCTAATTATGTTAGATGAAGAATACAATGTGTGCAGTTCTGGGTCGTGTAACTTTCTTCATTCTCCTGTAACTTCATCCCTCTTAGCCCCAAATATTTTCCTAAGCACCTTATTCTCTAACACCATTAACCTCTGTTCCTCTCTCAAAGTGAGAGTCCAAGTTTCACAACCATACAGAACAACAGTAATATAACTGTTTTATACATTCTAACTTTCAGTTTTTTTAACATCACCCCTGTTACATGAGCGAGTTTACTAGACTTCACTCACACTGCAAAAGGACAAAGTACATTTCAATGTGTAGACTTAAGGCCTGCTTCCACTTAGCAGAACCGAATCCAACAGACTTTCTGTTCACAATGTATTTAAATGGAAGACAGCAGAAAGCGAAGCATCGAATTGAATAGAATTCATGAGCTAGAATATTTATTCCACTGCCAGAAAAGAATTTCTTGTTTTGGGTATGATCGTATCTTCTCATGAAGCCTTCGTGGAAAAACAAATGAATGTAATTTGTTTATTGAAAGTTGGCTGTCTTGGTTTAACTTTTTGAGAGCAGACTGGATGACAAAAGCTTCTCAACTGAATAATAACAGGCATTTCCCATATTTATTCTGTGTTTAATTTCCTCCTGAGTCTCATTTATATTTGTTACTGTTGCTCCTAGATATTTCAATTTTTCTACCTCTTCAAAGGATAAATTTCCAGTTTTCATATTTCTATTTTGTACAATATTCTTGTCACGAGACATAATCATATACTTGTCTTTTCTGGATTTACTTCCAAACCTATCTCTTTACTTGTGTTTTCCCTAATAGTTTGTGGATTTCTGTGGTTTTCCTAAGGTGCTAAGACACCTTCCAGCATTTCTTCTTCCGATCAGCTTCTCCACCCCCTCCCCTTCCTCCCAGTTATGTGGTAGCTATTAGGTTACGTCCATTTTCGGCTTTTTTCCCTTCAAAATTTTCTAGAGCTTCTTTAGTGGAGCAGCGAAATTCAGAGACAAGCGACTAACAGGCTTGGAGATCACATATTCAGTTTTTCTCAGCTCCAAACTCCCTTGCAAGGACGCATTTTCGCGTACCTTTTAAAGTTTCTCCTCCATTTTCTCCCTTCTCATTCATTTGGCCACTGCAGATGGACACTGCTTAATAAGTAACATCATGCACGCACAACATGCATATTGCAAAACATATTCTTCAGATTAAAACGGTTGGTGCTAAAATACGTAAAAAAAAAATATTGCCAAGGTTAACTGAAGATTATTATGACTACAATTTCTGCAACTAATTAGGGATTACGATATTTTTAATACAATTAACTGCCACTCTTAGCATACACAGTGCTTTGAGGAACTGCTCTGATATTACATACAGGAGATGGCTGTATATCCAAGTCCTGAGCAAAGGTGCAAACAGGTGTAGCTACTTCTGAAGCTTTCAGTACAAAATACCAAGACATACTGATGTGTTTTTTTGCCTTGACCCTTACTAAAAACAAAAGCAAAAGCAGTTACCAAGGAAAAGCACTGTTGTTACTGTGCCGTTTTGTTTCGGCACACTTGGTTCATTTCTTTCTTTTTCCTTTCTTTCTTTCTTTCTTTTCTATTCTCATTATTTTCTTTTTAGTATTAGTTTACCTCACCTTTTCATAGATGGCTTTACTTCTCCATTTTTAGTCTTTCTTTCTCCTTTAGATAGCTTGTTTCTTTTCTTCCATTTTTACTCTATTATTCCGGACGTATAAGGAGCGAACTTTGGGATCACGTGACTTGAGATTGGTTTCTCATTGGCCATTTTGCTTTTGGCGTCGGTTTTGGGGGAGAATTTCGTTTTGAGTGCAGTTTCGGGGAGACTCTCATTGAGGAAGGTTGGACCACAGCAGGGAGAGCTGTAGGTTGGTGTTACGACTATCCGTGAGGGAACCACGGATAACCCAGTTCAGGAGGAACGTGGAGTGCTGTAGTCTGGGATCGACCGGGGTTCGTGACTTACTACGGGTGGAAACGTAACCGAGCTGCGGTGATGTATGCTGTGTGTATATAGAGGTATGAGTGTCGAAGAGAGATCATTGTTGAGTTGGTTTCGTGACTGGCATACTAGGAACCTAAACAGGGTTTTAAATATTAGTAAAGTTAAGTTTATTATGATTCATAGTAGGAGTTTGATTTCATAAGGAGTATTGGATTATTACGGAATAAGCTGGCACGTGTCAAAGGTTTTACATTGGTTGTGTTAGGTTGTGTAAAAGTGATTGCTATTATGTTAGACAAGTTGGGACTTGTCTAGCAAGCTGCAAATAATTACAAACTATGAGTACAGATGGCGTTACTAGTTTGTGTAATGGCGAATGCCAGTTCAGAGAACTTTAGTGACAAGCCAGTGTCGATGGTTGGTGAAATATCAGTGATTGTACTCTTACGGGAGACCTTGGTTCGTTTCCATCTTTCTAAAGTGTTATTAATAAATGTTGAAAGAGAGTGTTAATGTTTTATATGGAGTGTTTTCTTGATATCACCTCACCAAAGAGACAGTCGACCCTATCATACCTTTCTACGGCAGGGTAATACTTTATTGTTGTAGTATTGTTTACTCAATATTTTTACCATCTATACAAAGTAAAGAAGAGTGTTTTTTTGCCTTGACCCTTACTAAAAACAAAAGCAAAAGCAGTTACCAAGGAAAAGCACTGTTGTTACTAATGCTGAACTGTTTGCAGCAGAGCCATTAGTTGTATAGCTCTCCAATATTTTTTGCTTATAGATGTTTTTTCTAGTAATTGCCATTTGCATGCATATAACCCTAAGACATTCCTTATCAATATCTATCAATATTAATGCAATACAATTTGAAAATGTACAGTTATTTACAATACCCTACATTAACACACACATTGACAGCATATATTATGTACTCCTTTAACTGTCACATTACACTGTATGTAACTTTTGTAAAATAGTGCATAATAAAATTTATTAGGTACTGTACTTTTCCGTGTCTCACATTAATCAACAACACAATTTTATTATATGTCTTTCTTAAATTCATAAATGGCTAGAATATTAAGTCTCGATTAGATAATGTAAAATGTAACAAAATAACCACAATGGAGTTCTGAAAAGCATGCATGAAAACTCTCTTTACTGCAATAATATACAGACTTTTACTTTTTGGGACTTCTTGAACAATTGGAAGAAAAATCATTCATAAAATTACAATCTCCACAATGAATATTATCTTAGTAAAATTTTACTGTTGCGAAATTATTATGAAGACCATACAATACAAATCCACTCCATAACCCAAATATCAATCAATTTTCAAAAGTATGTCTCTGAAAACATTATCCTTTTTATTATTTATATTACTTGCATTCAAGCTATGTAACTGTGGTTATAGAGTCAATTTAATAATTGACTGAAAAGTACACTTTTTCTTTTCTTGTACAGAGGAGGGACCTGAAGGTTTGCACTACAGCCTGAGGCTTATTGTGCTTACCATTCCTATTTCGTGATGATTGGGTAGCTGAACGCTGCACTCTTGTACAAGTACAGCACGCTGAACTGAACCCAAGCTATGGTATGGTATGGTATGGATGATGATGATATGTGAATTAATGATGGTGAAATGAGTCTAAGGTCCAACGCCGAAAGTTACCCAGCAATTCTGTTTCAAACCCCGGAGAAACCCCAACCAGGATTTGAACCTGGGCTCGCCTGTTTCACAGTCAGATGCACTGACCGTTACTCCACAGCTGTGAACAAGCACACTCTTAAAATACTTCCCATATGCAAGAGCAGACACTAAGGGAAAGTAAAGAAAAGTCTACACATTCTTAATGGAAATTATACGCTTGACACAGTTATTTTCTTGGTCTGCCACCATATACCCAGGGCTACCACTTATTTTAAACTTAAGCAAGTCTCCGTAACTCATACTAACTGAAGGAACAAACATTACCTTGTCTAGTTCGTCCTTCTCCTTCGATTCTGTTGGATATGGATCATTTGGTCTCATATGTTGAACCTAGAATCAGATTAAAGCTTTTAACACACACTCCTAGCACTGAAATGAATATGCTCTTGGTTGCAAATGACTGTTTTCATGCCCAACGTTACCTTGTGCTTGTCCCTCTTGTTTGGCTGTGCATTGAATGGCAGTCCGGATGGTGGTGGAGGCATGGTAAGCTCAAGCATAGCAGGAGGAATGTAGATGGGATGCGGAGGTATTGGTACTGCTTTACCCCAGCCCAATTTCATTTCATATGCCATGACGTCCTTGCCTATAAATAACCAAGTACAAATCGTCTTATATTTCAGATCTATATACCACCTCAACTTTAAACTTTAAACTGTGCTAGAACTGCTATAGTTACGAACTATCCATTGTTTTACAATTAAAATCTTAAGGGGAGAGGATGGTATTTTTTAAAACTTTTTTCCTATTTGGTGTAAAATATTAATTTTTTGTATGTGGAGAGCTCATAGCTGTTGCAACTCAACCAAATAAAAATATTTTGAAAAAAAAAAAATTAAGGGCCCAAATTTGAAAAAAAAATATACCCAATGCAGGACTGTACTAAAACCGATATATCTAAACCGTTTTTAAAGATAGATTCAAACAGTTTTTGCAATGTATTTGCAAAAGCATGTTCTACAAACTGTCTGTAACAGAATTTTGATATTAGTCCCTACGTTTGTAAAATAAACAATTAAAATTTAATAACAATTTTCTGATTTCCTTTCTTGCAAACAAACGGACGTATTTTTAAAATGAATTCAATTAACAAAATTCTGTTACAGAGAAAAGCTTCCTAATAGTCTAAAGAATGTGTGTTCTAAATTTCATGCATGTATCTTTAATAGTTCAGAAATTATATCCATTTTAGTCTGGCAATGTAGCAAAAAAATGAAGTTACTGGAAACCGATAAAAGCGGGTGTGTGATTTAAAAATCCATAGTGCAGGAAGTTTAAAAATGACGTCTCAACATCCGATAAGGGCACAAATACCCACAAAATGTTATGCAATGCATTCCACACATATCAAAAGATATTTTAAAGAAAAAAAAAAAATTTTTTTTTTGAAAATTTAATTTACTGAAAACAACAATAAAAGTGGGCGAGTGATTTAAAAATCCATAATGCAGGAAGTTTAAAAATGGTGACTCAACATCTGATAAGGGCACAAATACCCACAAAATGTTATGCTATGCATTCCACACATATCACGGAGTATTTTAAAGAATTTTTTTTTTCTTTTTGAAAATTTACTCATTTTTCATCAAAAAATACCATCCTCTATCCTTAAGCTCTTAAAATTAAAAAGAATGGATATTCCATCTCAAGAAAAGAGATTTCAGAAATGATCTTTTCGAGAAATATGGACAAGTAACTGACCAAATAGAGAACATCTAAATATTGACAGTTGCACAAACTCACTTTCATAATTAAAAACAGCAACATTAATATATATAGTAAAAGTTTGAAATTATGTATATATACAGAGCAAGTCAACCTAAGTTACTGGTATTCTTATTAGGGAGCCATGAGGTTTCTTTTTAACAGGTGGAGGTTTTGGTTTTCCTGGCCTCTTTTTTGCTCTCTTTTTGATAGGTGGAGGTTTTGAATTTTCATGGCCTCTTTTTTGCTTTCTTTTTGATAGGTGGAGGTTTTGAGTTTTCCTGGCCTCTTTTTTGCTTTAAGTCCAGCAAAGGACACAAATGCATGAGTTTTCATCAGCTTTTGTATTAAGACAGTAACACTATTCTGTTGACACTTCACATTGTCAATTAGCCAGTTGTCTGGACTGCATTAGAAAATATGTATTTTTAACTGTTGTTAGATACACAGTACAGCAATGCATTTTTCCTAACTGAAACCCTAGATTATATATGTAACAGATAGGTCAGCCTTACAGGCTTTGACGTTAACAACTTTTGTCAGATTTACTATGCTGCCATCTAGTTGTTACATAAGGAATCACGTCATAATTCCCATTTGAATTGCCTTAGTGACTGTACTGCCATCTTGTGTTTGTTTACAGCGGACGAGTGGCAATCCTGGCGGTTGTTCTCTCAAAGTGCTGCCGATTTTAACATAGCGATAAGTTATCTGTTACATAATTATATGATCTAGGCTGAAACGCATCTATTGAAGAAGTTGTATGTGTTGTGTTTATGCAAGTTTTGAAGGTATTTTTCACAGGCTGTATAACCATCGAAACAGAGTGTTGTTAAATAATTTCATATTTTAGGTGGCAAGAAACAGGCTCTCTCGTCTGAAGCAGGGTCTAAAAGAACAAACATCTGAAGATATGTGTATGGGGATGGAATTGAGCCCAAGAATAAGTTAAATATTATGTTTTATTTAACGATGCTCGCAACTGCAAAGGTTATATAAGCGTCGCCGGATGTGCCGGAATTTTGTCCCGCAGGAGTTCTTTTACATGCCAGTAAATCTATTGACATGAGCCTGTCGCATTTAAGCACACTTAAATGCCATCGACCTGGCAAAGGATCGAACCCGCAACCTTGGGCATAGAAGGCAAGCGCTATACCAACTCGCCAACCAGGTCGACCCAAGAATAAGTACATGTCGCCTTACACAAGAATTGAAGAATATATGGTAATGTAATGTTCTATGGTAAGATGTTTGAAATTTCTTAAGTTTCATTTTTATAAGGTGTCTAGTTCATAAACTGATTCTAACTGATCCAGTAACATACATGAGCAAAATGCATTGCTGTACGACTGAGATTGAAAATGTAATCTGCCAGCAGAATTGTATTGACAGTGTAATGCAACTGATATGTAAACCCCACACATTGTGTACTTTGCCCGATTTAAAGCAAACAAGAAGTTGAGAAAATCAAATGTGTCACCCAACACAAAGCAATCTTGTGGCTCGGTAAAAATGTTTGTCACTTTTAGATTCATTTTGTATTTTCAGTACAGCTTTACTATGGTAATATTTCAAACATTCTTTTACATAATTACATAAATTAAATTAGGACAAGTTTTTCACTATGCCATAAATTATGAAATTAAATTAGAACAAGTTTTTCACTATGCAATAAATTATGAAATTAAATTAGAACAAGTTTTTCACTATGCCATAAATTATGAAATTAAATTAGAACAAGTTTTTCACTATGCAATAAATTATGAAATTAAATTAGAACAAGTTTTTCACTATGCCATAAATTATGAAATTAAATTAGAACAAGTTTTTCACTATGCCATAAATTATGAAATTAAATTAGAACAAGTTTTTCACTATGCCATAAATTATGAAATTAAATTAGAACAAGTTTTTCACTATGCAATAAATTATGAAATTAAATTAGAACAAGTTTTTCACTATGCAATAAATTATGAAATTAAATTAGAACAAGTTTTTCACTATGCCATAAATTATGAAATTAAATTAGAACAAGTTTTTCACTATGCCATAAATTATGAAATTAAATTAGAACAAGTTTTTCACTATGCCATAAATTATGAAATTAAATTAGAACAAGTTTTTCACTATGCCATAAATTATGAAATTAAATTAGAACAAGTTTTTCACTATGCCATAAATTATGAAATTAAATTAGAACAAGTTTTTCACTATGCCATAAATTATGAAATTAAATTAGAACAAGTTTTTCACTATGCAATAAATTATGAAATTAAATTAGAACAAGTTTTTCACTATGCCATAAATTATGAAATTAAATTAGAACAAGTTTTTCACTATGCCATAAATTATGAAATTAAATTAGAACAAGTTTTTCACTATGCCATAAATTATGAAATTAAATTAGAACAAGTTTTTCACTATGCCATAAATTATGAAATTAAATTAGAACAAGTTTTTCACTATGCCATAAATTATGAAATTAAATTAGAACAAGTTTTTCACTATGCCATAAATTATGAAATTAAATTAGAACAAGTTTTTCACTATGCCATAAATTATGAAATTAAATTAGAACAAGTTTTTCACTATGCCATAAATTATGAAGCAGAGATTTTCAACAGAATGCAAATTTATGAACACAAAATCTGTTATTTGAGTATGAAAGAAATGTTATATTGGACGAATACACATATGATTTACAACTGTGCTTTTCATAATTGAACTACAGTGAAACCTGTTCAAGACGGAAGTGACATGGTCCTAATTTTTTTTCCATTGTGGACAGGTTTCCGTGTTATTCAGGTGTGACGTTAAAATGAAATATTTTAAAAACAAAATGGCATGCCGCAAATTGTAGGAATTACAAAATATTCCGTTTAACACTGCTGACATTAAATCAGCTTCCTGTCGCTTATTTAATTGGTGAATGATCTTGATGAAAATCTCATTTCCTGTATAAATTGTATCGTAACTCACTCATTAAACACTATAAAGTCTATTAATTACACTAAATTTAATATCTAACACTATACTATAATACTTTACTGTGTATCACAGCACATTATTTAATTGGGCTAGGGGCCTACAAGTCTTGAATTCTGGATTATCTAATTTCTTTTCCAGTTCAAGGTTTGCTTTGCAGAATAGATCCAGAAATTGGCATGATCTTTGAAAGGGCAAGAAGAATCCACTCCCACAACAGTTCATTTATTTCTATGTAACCAGTTGCTTTCTGTTTCCTTTTATGTCACCATTATTGACCGCAAGCCACTCACTCATGATACGGCCTTTATTTTTTAAAGTCTTACATTACACCTGAGTTTTCCACTCATAAATTTCAACACTGTTTTTCATACGCTTCGTTTCTCATTTTCCTCTATAACTTTTACTTCATCAATTAATGATAGTGCAGCATTTTTACGCAACTTTTCTTTATCACGAAATCCCTAATACACTTGCATTCTACCCAGCTAAGATAGTATACAGGAGTGAAGCATTGAACATCTTTGAAGGGACTCGTCTGCCTAGTCAATAGGGTGATAAAATTTATGATCACCAGGCCAACACACCCTCAAAAATGTTACAAAGAAAATTTGTTTTTATCTTAGTGACCTACGTATTTCGTATATTCCTTGAAAGCACATACTGTTTCAAAATATAGTTTACACTAAAGTAGTGTGTCCAAAATATTATTTCCATTTTGAACAGTAGCAGACAGTTTCCGTTTCCGCATTGGACAGTTTCCGTTTTATTCAGGAAAAATTACACATAATACATATGAATTTCGCCGGGAAAAAATAAATTGTTCCGAAATAGACAGGATTCCGGATTATTCAGGTTCCGATTTGAACAGTTTTCACTGTAGTAATTCTGCAACATCAACAAGTTTTATCATATTATTCATTTGATAATTGAGGGCTTAATATCAAAGACAGACATCTGTCGTCTCCATAGTTTTGATCTAGAGGCATTTTTTAATTCACAGTGTTCTTTGTTTTATAGTATTAGAGTTTGCATATGGTTTCACTATAACTGGAAAGAACATGAAAAATTGTATAAAAAACCACAGCTGTCTAAATTTCGATTGAGGTCAGATGTCTGTCTTTGATATTAAACTACTCAATTATTCTTAAAGTAACAAATTACCATTAAGAAACTTGAGCGCCCGTTCACCATCCTTTCTATTCATGAAAGCCACAAAACCGCAATTTCTACCACGAGCCTTCTCCTCATCAGACCTGGGCCACATAATCTTAATGCTAGCCAGTGGACCATAGCGCCCGAACACTTCCATCAACTGCTGCTCTGTGATCTGAAACAAAATTAGTAAATGGCAAAATTTGTTGTAAACACCTTAGAAAGTTGTTAATTTCAACTGGCCAGTCATACTTACATACTATAATTAATCGACAATGTGCATAACTGATGGTTAGAAATAGATCACTAAATCAGTTAGTTATAAATGCTTTGTTAATCTATAAAGAAGCACTTATTGCAATCTAGTGTGGAGGGAAGAAAATAAAAGCTGATAACTGGTTGTGTTACCATGTTTACCTGAATCTTGTATGGCCTCATTCAGAGGAGCAATTCAATTTTTCGAACTGTTTTCTTCATTTAAACACATGAATTTCCTGTGCTACCTTCTAAAAATCAAATGTCATAGTGGTATTGTAAAAAAAAAAAATAATAATAATAATAATAATAATAAAATAAAATAAAAAATAAAGGTTTCACATCTCCAATCTTCCTTTAAAACTGTTCTGATCACGAATTTTCTGCAAATGCTGAAATCTTGCACATGTGTTGTCTTGATAGTCTCAAATCGCACAATATAATTCAAATACAAAAATATGCATACATAAGTAACTCCGTAACTTAAAATTAAGAAGATTACAATTAAATACAAGGAGTTACAACAGGATACAGAAGGCTTCACTTTTGTTGCACTCCTTACCTAGAATGATAAGACTGAACTGTTGGAAGCAAATCATGAGATCTAACAATCATTCATGCATATTAACAGTAATATTCAGTGTGACAGTAATTTAAAGATTCAAGTTGCAACATACCTTTGGATTCAGGTTCCCCAGGTATAGATTTGTAGTAGTTGGGTCTCCATTGTCATATGAGCCGTATTTGGACTCTTCTGCTGCTCACAAAAATAAATCTTATAATGCCATGATTCTCAAACTAGTCAGTTTATTGCATATCTATCAAATAAACATGGTAAGATTTCCACTTTCAACATGGGGAATGAAAATCGTCACAACTTTTAGTATGTCACAGGAAGAGAGATGGGCTGCTTGTAACCTCCACTTACACGTCTTTATAGCGGGCACTCCATCTTCTAATGTAGATTTGACAGCTCCCTTGTACTTATGTCTCTCCTCCCTTTCTTCTTGAATCCTGAAATATGTGTATTAAAGTATTTCAATTACCATTTGCAACATAATATACATAAAACAAAGAAAAGAATGCAGTTGCAAACAGTATTTTTTACGTGCTTATTTAACGACGCTGTATCAACTGCTACGTTATTTAGTATCGAGTCCACACCTGTGGAGTAACGGTCAGCGCGTTGGCCACGAAACCAGGTGGTCTGGGTTCGAATCCCAGTCAGGTAAATTACCTGGTTGAGGTTTTTTCCGGGGTTTTCCCTCAACCCAATATGAGCAAATGCTGGGTAACCTTCGGTGCTGGACCCCGGATTCATTTCACCGGCATTATCACCTTCATCTCATTCAGACGCTAAATAACCAAAGATGTTGATAAAGTGTCGTAAAATAACCTACTAAAATAAAATAAATTTAGTATCGATGAAATTAGTGACAGCGAGATGAGGTCGAAGATTCGCTATAAATTACCTGACTTCGCCTTACGGTTGGGGAAAACCTCGTAAAAACACAACTAGGTAATCAGCTCAAGCGGGTATCGCAAGCACCTGCGATTGAGCTATGCTGGTGGCTTGCCATCAATATTAACGAGAGAATTGTTTATGATCTCATGTCGAAACCTTCCTTCAAACTGATCTACACAGCAGATAGATAAATATAAAAGTGACAGGGGATTCATCAAATTTCTATGATATTAATGAGATTGTAAGGATGTTTGGGATTTGAAATAAAATTTTGATATTACTTTTCATTTGTCTTTATACTCCATTTAAATTTAACAAGGTGGAGTACCCAGACAATACCCATGTTAACTGGACCATGGGCTTGCCCAACACAAGTTATAAATTGGAAGTGGATCAACTGGGATTTGAACCTGGGCCCCTGGCTTATAAGCCCAGTTCGATAGCAATAAATTAAATCTCTCAATGTAAAAATGTTTCATCAATTTAAAATAATTCTGAGAGATAGGTAAAAAATGACTGGAACTGCACTATCCATTCAGAACTCTTGTAAATATAAACATAAATTATTTCAACAGTAAAACATCGATTATCCATTTTAATGGGTGGGACATAGTGAATGGTTAATCCAAAAACCTGATAATCCGTATTATTAATTTTTATGGACTCAGATGAAGCCACTTTTAGAAATGCAGCTAATGCACTGCCGCTCGTGAATAATGTATTTAAATAGAGGCTTTCAGACACAGCCACAACTACAAAATCAGTTGTGCTGCAAATGCTCTGTGTGGTTGGGTTTGCCGCTGGTGTGCAGAATGTTTAACAGATGAGTGGATAATCGAGGTCCTACTATACCTTACACAGAATGAAGAAAAAAATTCGCATAAAGAATTTAAATTAATATAATTTTTAATAATATAATCAATCAATACCTTTTTGCAACATTCCTTCTGTCAAAAACTAATTAAAAATTACATTAAAAAAAATTGTAAATTTTTTGTTTTCCAACACCTGCTTTTGGGACCATTTAACCATTTTGCTTAACTGTAAATTTTTCACGTAAAAAATTACATTACATAGCATAATTGCAATTTTTTCCACATGTATCTTGTCAGACAAGATATGCTTACAGAACTTCAGCTGCTTACATTTTCAGCTCTTCTTTGAAGAGTTCCAAGTTGCTTTTCTTTTTCTCTCTGTCGCGTTTCTTTCCTGGACGATCAGGTTTTCGGTCACCAAGCAGTCTTGCATATTCTTGTGCACGCTCTGCAGTTGTCAGTTTATCTGCCAGCTCCGTAAGACGAGATTGTGGTTTGTATAGTTTCCCTTTTTCTCTCGTGTCTTCCTCTGTAAAAGAAACGATTGAGAATGAATATTGTGACAGCCCCGTCAAGACTCGATCACGCGTCCCACAGAGGGCAGGGCACGCCTGGAAGGATCGAGCGACATGGCAAATGAAGTTGCGCACACATCTACTTCCTAGGGCATGTGCTGTGACGAAGGGAGAGGGGAGAAATCCAGAGAAGTCTAGATAGGCGTCATCTTCTCGGCATCTGTAGATTGATCGCGAAATCGTAATTTCTCGAAACTATGGTTCAGTAATAAATACAGGACGCAAGGAGAAGAGAATTGTCAGCAAGCAGTGTGTAGCAGTGAAGCCAGCTTCGAGACCGGAGTTCGACTTGAGTGTTTGTCCGCGACTGTGCGAGGGTCCAGGTGGGAGCAACGCAGTTGGAAGACATGAGTTCGAGTGCAGTGGACTGTCCCCAGAAGGCCTGAGTTCGAGTGCAGTGGACTGTCTCTAGAAGGCTTGCGTTCGATATACTGTGAACTTGAGTGAATGAGCTAGAGGAACTAGCCAAGGCAACGAACTGTGAACTGAGAACTGACAGTTCTGTTTTGTAAATAGTGCTTTGTGAACATTAATTAACTTCATTTTTGTTTTGTTACCGATAAGCTGCTATAATTTAATGTGTAACACTTTTATTAAGCCGCCAATGCTTATCTACTATAATAGTCATTTACATGAATAAGATTTTTACATGAACGTTTTCGATACCATTTTTTGTATCATCTTCAGATGCATTATAATTAAAATTAACAATTAACATTTGTAAATGATTGAAAACCTAGCCATTGGTGTGTGTGTTCTGTGAACTTCTTTTCGTGATTAAGTGTGTGATACATTTATGGATGTGGCTTGTACTTGTGTGTCTCTACTAGTAATTAGTGCTAATAGTAATACTAAGCTTGCTTAATATCACTCAATTTCTAAAATGCAATATAAAACTTATAGTATAACACCAATATAAAAACTTTTATACAAGAACACTTGTTTGGTCGTTTTTGCTATTCTGTCTTTGAGTTCTGTTGTGTCTTGCCTTTTAATGGGGCGATTATAACTGTTCTCTCTTTGTTTTTATATAAACTTCATAATACTAAAATGCTGAATCGTTGTGTAAGAAGCAATTTGTAGAGCAATTTGTAGAGAACAGTTATAATCGCCCCATTAAAAGGCAAGACACAACAGAACTCAAAGACAGAATAGCAAAAACGACCAAACAAGTGTTCTTTTATAAAAGTTTTTATATTGGTGTTATACTATAAGTTTTATATTGCATTTTAGAAATTGATTGATATTAAGCAAGCTTAGTATTACTATTAGCACTAATTACTAGTAGAGACATACAAGTACAAGCGACATCCATAAATGTATCACACATTTAATCACGAAAAGAAGTTCACAGAACACACACACCAATGGCTAGGTTTTCAATCATTTACAAATGTTAATTGTTAATTTTAATTATAATGCATCTGAAGATGATACAAAAAATGGTATCGAAAACGTTCATATAAAAATCTTATTCATGTAAATGACTATTATAGTAGATAGCATTGGCGGCTTAATAAAAGTGTTACACATTAAAAAACATTAATTAATTGAAAAATGAGTTCTATTCAGTCAATACTTAACATAAAACACAATAAAACATGTTATAATAACATTTACACAGATTTAAAAACAAACGTTTTCGCCAATTTTGATTGGCATCTTCAGGTCGTGTAGGTCGAATGGAACATGTTATAAAAAGTGAACACTTGGTATATGACGTTAAAAACCAAAGTTACAACTGTAATATCACTTAAAAACAGAGAATAGAACATAGCAAAAAGCCTCCACGATGTGTGAAGAATCACTGTGTTGAAAGAGGCGTGTGTGAACCAAGGAAACAGCAAAACTCTTCTGTCATTGCAGATACAGTTTTCAAGATAGATTTGAAGATCCTACGAACAGGTCGGTCGTGTGGCCGTTATGGAGAGCAGGAAAAATCCTGTAAATTGTAAGGATAGAATGAAAGAATATTTAGAAGCATTTAAGTATTATTTAAATCTTCTAAAACAGTACTTACAAAAAATGGAAGAACGTCTTGAAATCCATGAGGCCGGCGATACGACTGATCTTTACATTAAGTGGTAGCGTATGGCGAAAACTGTATATGTTGCACGACTATTGGATGAGTGACCATTACTTGCGTGTGATTTTAAACAGCGGGTTATTTGAATTTGGGTATTGTTCGTTTTTCATTTTTCAATTAACATTGAACTTAACGGAACCAATATGCCTTTGAAAAAACATTAAGATTAGCAGTACATTGTTGTTCTCAATAATTCAAGTAAATTGTCATTGTCGTCTGTGGAGTGCAATAACGAACACTGTGTTACTGTGTGGAGTGGAAATCCCATTGTTGACGGGAGTGTTTACATTCAATTATAGCAAGTGATTATTGTTGTTTTGAATAAAAGTTACATTCTTGTTTGAAATAAAAGCTACAATATCATCACGAAGTTTTTGAACTGTTTAATCAGTATCGAACTAAAGTATAGTGAAACACTTACGTCTTCTCCCAGCATCGTATGTACCAGCCTTCACCCACACTTTTCCAGCCTTACTAGGCGTTTCCTGGAATGTTGCCACAAATTCTTCAAAAGCCTGCACATAAAAACAATTGTGATATTAAAAACATCCGGTTTCAAAATAACTTACACAACAAATGCATAATTACTTAATACAGATACTTCTACTCTTTTAAAAGTAGGCATTTCTCTGCTCCCTCTAATAAGCAGTATGGATTACATCAAATGTACTAATTATGTCATCAACTCATCAGACTGTTTCCCAAACCTCGAGTATTAGAATTGTAGTGTCCACCCTAATTCCACATTAATTCTACAAGTACTTGTTTTTTAAATAAGGATATAGCAATTGCTAATTTAAAATTTAGTAGCAGATAACGTCAGTGCATCCTCCCCTCCCTCCCCCCAATGTTTCTTTCTAGAAAGATCTTTCTAACGAGTGTTTGTTATAAGTTACCTAGGGGAGACCCGGGCAAAATGAATAACCTGGGCAAAGAGAATAATGCCTATTTCTTAAAAACGCCAACAGGCAGAGCTTTCTTCTATGTTGGGGAAGAATCCCTACCAGATTTTGCTGCTGGAACTCACTTATCATCATTCTAGCTAGTAAGAGAAGAAGTCAGCGTGTGTTTAAAGAAAACTGACTGTTTTCTTAAAATATTTCAAGGTAAGAGAAACATATGTACAACATACAGTACTGCAGAAACTCTTTGTTATGTGATAGTAATATATAGGTGTTAGAATTAGTTCTAAAATGCCGTACTTACGAAGAAGATTATTGACGTTTATGTTTGTATAACCTTAAATGAAAAGCGAAGTGGCGTCTGCGGACAAAGTGGATAACTTATCCACTATATAAGTGTCAGCTGTATTTTTGTATATATTTGTCTATTGTAATAAAGCGTGTTAGATCATTTTACATAGTGGAGGCATTAAGTCACACTAATTAAATTATAAATCAGCAACACTGATCTTAATTTTTACTTAAAAAGGTCGTAATGTGTTTTCAGATGGTTTAATTTTTCAAGAGGAAGACGGAGCAAGCCAAATGGTCGGAAGAAGACATGAAGAAAGCACTTGAAGAAATAAAATCTTCCAATCAGTGGTTCTGCTATCTGGCCATACAACAATAATGTGTTTGTTGATGAGTTTGCTCTAGATGAACTTACAGATCACCCACTTGAGACAGAAATCAGCGAAACGACAGCTGGCTCAGATTTAACAAATTCTGCGGTGCCAGCTTCTTCAGCGGCTGAAGAAACAGTTAATGCTCACTCAGAATCAACCACCTCTGCAATGTCGGCATCTTCAGAGATTGACGAAATATTCAATACATCAATTACACTCATTAACATCGTGTTTATGTGTTGATTTAATTTTATTATCAGTGAATAGAAATTAAATAGAAAGATGAAAATGTTATAGGGATATTCACTTTGCCCGGGTTAATTATTTGCTTTGCCTGGGTACCTGGGCAAAGCGAATAATTAACTATATTTTCTTTCTTAAATCATATCACTCTCCGTAGGTACGAGAAACGAATTGCTGTTTTGTAGATATGTGGACAACATGTGTCACAACCAAAGTCATGAAGTTTTTATTTTGGGAGCACCAAAATATAGCCTGTGGCATTGTTTATTCTTAGCTTATCCACTTTGTCCGGGTTTCCCCTACCACTCTAGAATGATAAATAGATGTGTGTACACATTACAGACAAAATTGTCAATGTTTTCATTGTATTAGTAGGTATTATTGTTTTTCTATGTTACATTTCATTTACAGCCACTTTAACTGCGAAGGGGCATACTATGACAGCCTGTTAGAAATGGTACATTGAATTTCATTTTGTGTTGCCAACAGCAGCCAATCTAAGATATGTCCACCATCATCAACTCTGTGAAACAGTGTCTATATCTATACATTTACAGTTGAAGTAAAACCAATTCGACACAAGTCTTAAAAAAAAGTTCCCTAGTTATTCTATGATCCAAGTAAACAAAACTCCTATCAGATTGACCGACCCTGAAATTTGAACCCAGGACCTAATGCGAGCCCACTGTCATTATTACTATAAATAACATGTTCCCACTCATAAAACATAAGTTCATGAATAAGTGTAAGTATACTATACAATTCTTCAGTAAATCATTACTGAAGTGAAAATAGATTCGCAGTATGTGGGTAAATGTTTCAATTTAAAATTTAGAACACTTCTCCTAAATTTTAAAATGGAACATTTTTAAAATTTAGAACACTTCTCCTTCACTGTGGGCTGAAGCAAGTAGATGCACTATCACCTTTACTTTTTAACTTCGCTCTAGAGTATGCCATTAGGAAAGTCCAAGATAACAGAGAGGGTTTAGAATTGAATGGGTTACATCAGCTGCTTGTCTATGTGGATGACGTGAATATGTTAGGAGAAAATCCACAGACGATTAGGGAAAACACAGAAATTTTACTTGAAGCAAGTAAAGCGATAGGTTTGGAAGTAAATCCCGAAAAGACAAAGTATATGATTATGTCTCGTGACGAGAATATTGTACGAAATGGAAATATAAAAATTGGAAATTTATCTTTTGAAGAAGTGGAGAAATTCAAATATCTGAGAGCAACAGTAACAAATATAAATGATACTCGGGAAGAAATTAAATACAGAATAAATATGAGAAATGCGTGTTATTATTCGGTTGAGAAACTTTTATCATCCAGTCTGCTGTCAAAAAATCTGAAAATTAAAATTTATAAAACAGTTAACCTATATTACCTGTTGTTCTTTATAGTTGTGAAACTTGGACTCTCACTCTGAGAGAGGAACATAGGTTAAGGGTGTTTGAGAATAAGGTGCTTAGGAAAATATTTGGGACTAAGAGGGATGAAGTTACAGGAGAATGGAGAAAGTTACACAACGCATTGTATTCTTCACCTGACATAATTAGGAACATTAAATCCAGACGTTTGAGATGGGCAGGGCATGTAGCACGTATGGGCGAATCCAGAAATGCATATAGAGTGTTAGTTGGGAGGCAGGAGGGAAAAAGACCTTTAGGGAGGCCGAGACGTAGATGGGAAGATAATATTAAAATGGATTTGAGGGGGGTGAGATATGATGATAAGAGACTGGATTAATCTTGCTCAGGATAGGGACTAATGGCGGGCTTATGTGAGGGCGGCAATGAACCTCCAGGTTCCTTAAAAGCCAGTAAGTAAGTAAGTAGAACACTTCTCCTAATGGTTGCCAGGTTTCGAATCTTTCTTATACAGAACTATTTATGCATAAGCTTCTCTGTGCGAAATGAGTGATGTGAAGTGCTGAAATGCAGGTATTAACATATTACTGGTCATATACACTGCCCAACATTGAAACTGCAATAAGAAAGATAAATTGCTTTACAAAGCTTTATTAGACTCTCTCACAATGCAGGTCTCCTTGACTCTGTAGTCAGCATGATGCAGTCACCACAGAGACGTCACTGGACAAGTACAAAACAAGGGACAAAAAGTCAGTTCCATGGATGAAAAGTATCCATGATCATATCCTTAATTAACTTTTGCCCTCACCCAACTCCACTCGCCAAAATCTCAAACATCCACGACCGAGATTCTTTAGTTGCTCGAATTCCTTTACCATGAGTAATTACACCACATAACCACCCAAATAAACTACTCATTGAGACTGTAACAGGTCACTAGGCCTAAAACTGGAAAGGATGAAGATGATGATGATGATGAACAACCCACCACAAGCTTCAATCCAACTTTCAAGTAGGACTATAAGCTTGCATATATAGTCAGCAATCTGGATTTAAAAAATTTAGTCTACTAACGGATAAGAAATGACAATAGGTGTGTGTGTGTGTGTGTGTATATATATATATATATATATATATATATATATATATATATATATATATAAGAGATGCATAACCATAATAAGCCTACTTCCTGCATTACAACATGAAAGATAATATCACAGTCTACTATATACAGTTGCGAAGCTCAATATGTAGTAAAAATGCAAACATGGGTAGTTGCCCACCACTAGGATCGCTATTATCGTCTCATCATCACAGATCTCTCCTAGCAAATGACAAAATATGTTACACTTTCATTGTCGTGTTCTTTTGGAAAAATTAACACCTTCCTTCCATTATTGAAATATTAAATGAATAAAGTTCATTTATTATTTTAATGAAGTATATTAAATTCCACCATAAACTCGAAGATACCTGCAAGAAATAGGTTAATATTATTTTTGTTTGTGCAAAACGAACTGAAATCTACTATAATCGCTTCACTCATTCAAGATTATAGCGATAATGAACTATGAAACCAATAAATATTAATTTGCATTTCCCTTTACAACAATAATACAATAACAATAATAATGGAAATATGAATTAATGGGAGTAACTTACGTGTACCGGTACTTGTAGTGTAGGCTTACGTAGTTAACAAAGTGGGATGAGGTTAAGCAATAATCACACCAGAATTGGAAATAAAACGTGATCAATAAATTTTATTGTAACAGACTTTTTCTACGTCTCTAGTAAAGTAACAAATAAAAATAACAACAAAATTAACAGCTATAATTAAAAACATATCCTTTGAAAAAAAAAAAGTAGGCCTAAGTTGTCTGAAAATGTACAATTATTCGAGGAATCTGCTGATACAGACGTAGAATTAGTGCAAAGCTTTTGTTGCTCAGCTGCAGGTAATAATAGAACTGGTTTATTTGAAACATAAAATAAAGTTGGAACTGCATTCCAGATTGATTAATTTTTGTTTTCATTCATAAATTGTGTGTTTTCGAAATGAAGAGAGCAAAACTTTATATTATTATAAAGGAATGCTTCATTCTTTGTCATTAGATCTTCCCTCCACAAGCATCAATGCGAAATACGCAACGACCTAGCACTCGATGGAAATACGACTCAGTCAAGAGGAGTAGAATAGAATTCTACTCCTCTTGGACTCAGTCCACTCTAAATCCAAAGTCGACCGTGGACAGTCTATTGTTTCTAGTTGCTAACCGCTTGGAGCGCTTTATCGCGAGATTTGCAAAAAAATCACCTCAAGCTTCGCGACTGTATATAGTAGACTGTGATAATATGCAATTTCTTTGAAACAATCATTTTTGGAGACATTCATTTTCTTACACGTATAAAAGGTCAAGAAGAAAATCTGGTAATTACGTGATTCACGTTGCTCAAGAGGAAACTTTGGTAAATAGGAGTTTAGGGGACAGAGCATACTCGTGTTAGGCCTATTATGATTTTATAATTTCTGATACTACTGAAATAATGGTCTTATTCGTAATGGCCCATACCTATATTGCAATTTCTTCTAAGCTATTCTATTGGATGTCGCCTAGCAATGGTCTAATGTCACAGATTCGTATATGCAAGGCATAACAAAAGCCTAAACTAACCTAACCTAGCGTGGGAGTACACTAGAGTGAAACTTTCGTAATGGCACCTAAGTTATGTTGATATGACTGAGGAGAGAGCTCTAAACAATTGAATGAGTAAAAGCAGAGTATGAGGAACTAACTAGGCCTATATATTATAATGAATTAGCCTATACTCATATACAGTTTAAGATGAATCTATGAAATGATAAAGAGTCATGAACCATCATCAACACGAAATGTTGAGATGTATGGTAATGATATTACTACCTAATCATGTTTCAGTTGTAGACAGAAAGGAAAATGAAAATATCTATCAATGACGATCCACATTAAAATAACACATGATTAAAATTAACGCATTAAAATAACACTAACTTCAGAATATGCTTTTATCAATCACGCTTACCTGAGCTGCTGCTTCCTCTTGTTCCTTTTTACGCTGATCTTCCAATTCTTTCTTAGACATCTGTCGTTTCCCCATCGTGCCGATGGAAAATGCCTTTAACTTCTGCTCCGCTATTTGCTGCATTTTAAAATCGAAAAAAAAATATTGATATTAGGCCTATGTACTACAAACACTTGTATTCATGGATCGGCGATAGAACATAATCTAGTCTATAAGCCATGCGCATATAATTCACAATGAACCATTATGTGACAAATTATCAAGGTCGTAGTCTGATAAACCTTTATCAAATCACTATTTCTACTATATCGTTACAGCAATAAACAATTTTATGTTGTAATAAAATTCACCTTCATCAACGCTTTATCCGCCATTTTCTTTCAGTATAATGTCATTGTAGCCAACATATTTATAGGCTTATTAACTTAACCAATGTCTACGTGGGCAACGATTTTCACTAACGTATAAAATTTCCCTTTGAGCACAGAAAGCGTTATAAATAAAAATAGTAAATACTGATAGTGTTCTATAATATAAGGAGGAGCATTAAATCAAAACGCTTTTAGTCCATCCGTGAACGAATTTCCCCCCTTTCAACAGTGTTGAATCTATCTATGTTATTATTAATTTTCTTCGAAAAGCACTTTTTCTTTTGTATAAATTAGCTTCGAAATACGGCATCTGGTCAAAACAACTCGAATGCACCACTCCGTTGGGGACAAATTGCGTTTTGACAGAGGCACTAGAGATTGTATATTATTATTCAGCAAGTGTGGCGTATTTTTGTAACGGAAATTTGCTTACACTGCACAGCTGTGATGTTTTTCAACTCTTTGTTATATTTTTAAGTGAGGGGTCTTTAACCGCTATAAAGATGCATGGGGTGGTGGAGTTCCGTGATTCTTTGACAAAGGTCGGCGACGCGGTCCGTGCTTGAGATTTTCCCCAGACTCGTTTAATTTTCCTTGTAAGACTCGAAATATGACGCCTTGGTGGCTTGATCGTTAATGAGATGCCCCTCTTATCTCAATCAGGCATCAATTTGACTTGCCGGGTCTGTACTCAGCTCACTGGTGGCTCAGTATACCTCATTAGCAATGGTACTAGCAACTACAGTACGATTATTTAGTCCTGACAGTCGCCGGAGATGTGCGCGTGGGACAGGCAAGTCCATTTAGTTACGCCAAGGGGTGTTTGGGTTATTCACTCGCTTGCCTTACCGACCGCTTGCCCTATCTCTACTCCGGAACTCTCCCCACTCCTCCTATTATTTCTCCTCTTTCGCGTCGCTGAGCTGTCAGGACTAAATCGGTCTGTACGAACGTTAAATGTCCGTCAGAGGCTGTTATTTAAGACCCACTCCCAGGTCATTTATACCAGAAGTTCCTCATTATTATGCTGAGACCAGTGGTGTTATTCAACCAGTTCGCACGAACTGCTTGTTAAATTTGTCTCAGTTTGTAGAACCAGTTGTTTGTTTTAAGGGAAGACTCCATTGAAAATTATGAAAATTTTTTCCAAATTTTTTTATCTATTTCACTTATTCAGAATTTATATTTTCATACCCCAAATGGATTCAGCTCAATTCTGATTACAAATACTCGTATGTTTACACTTTTTAAATTAAGGCTGGAAGGGGGCGTGGAATTTAAAGAGCTGTCAAATTTGTTTTTCATCGAATAATTCTTTTTTAAAATTTCTGATAATGAATCTAGTAACTTTTTGTTGGCTCCCTGAAGTTACTAGATGAATGTAGTGGAAGAGAATATTAATTTACATAAATATTCATTTTATTTTCAAATCTATTTTTCTGTGTTCATTTTTGTTGATTCAACACCAACTTTCTTATGCCAAATATTAATCAATCTGGATGAAATTTTTACTGCAAGTATTTATGAGGTAGCTGCATGTTTCTATGCATTTATTTTATTTTAATTACTTCACCTTTCATAAACGACATAGAATAAGTTCAAAACCAAGCTCTCAGACTCACTACTGGTGGAATCAAAACAACTCCAATAGATTCTATGAGATTCCTCACTAATATTAACAGCATCAAAATGACAATAGAAGAAACAGCACTGATTCAATATGAAAAACTTATCAGATTACCAGGAAACAATTGGCATTCATACAGTCCTCTCTGTAGATTGAAAACTCAAAAAAGTTTCATATCCATTGTTCAAGAATTAAAACAGAAAATCAATATCCCGAATTTAAAAGAAAACTTACAAATTAAACCAAACCCTTTAACTCTATTAAATATAGAATATAATCTAAATTTAACAGAAGAAATACTGAAATCAGAAGTAAACACTGAAATAATGAAACAATTGTCTTTAGAGACAATTAATATTAGGTACCCTCCACAAAACTGGCTTCATTTATACACTGACGGATCCTTGATCTCCAGAGAACAAGGTGCCGGTGCAGGTGTTACATGCTGTCTCTTCTCACTTTATAGATCTCTTGGATATGGAACAACAAGTTTTGATGGTGAAATCATTGCAATAAGTGAATGTCTCAGGAACCTTCTATGCCACATCAATAAATTTAGGAATGCAGTTATATTGTCAGACTCCAAAGCAGCTATTCTATCAATCGTCTCTAAACACACACCTTCATCTCAAACAGCAGAAATAACAAAAATGCTCTCTCAATTAATATCACTCAATAAAAGAATTGTATTCCAATGGATACCATCCCATTGTGGAATCCTGGGAAACGAGAATGCGGATGCTTTAGCAAAGAAGGGCAGCACTGCTACTTACAGACCTGTTACTAAATCTACGTATTACTCTGTGAAGAGATTGATTAAATCTACATACTTAGACTTCAACAAATAAAATTTGATAACTCAATCCCAAGGGAAAAAAATGGAACTCTCTGCATCAAAATCCACAGTTAATTCCCGATTTACCATGAAAATCGTCTGTAGCTGCATTTAGATTGGCAACAGGCCATGATTGTTTGGCCAAACACCTGCATAGAATTGGAATATATCAGTCCCCTAACTGCCCATTGTGCAACTTAAACCAAGAAATGGATTCGGAACACCTCAAAATCTGTGCTTCAGTGGCTGGTCATGATAATATCTTTGAAAAATATTGGAGTGCAAGAGGTCAAATGACTTTATTATCAAATGCCTGGCATTAGAAAACAACAACAACATTCTTAAGTTAGATGCCATGGAACTAATCTGCAGCACATATAAGGATCACCTTCAAATTTAGGCTATACAGATAGATCTCTGTACCCTGATGATGGGATTTCAGGAGCAGGGTATTATATTCTAAAATATCAAGAAAGTTATTTCATACCATGTTCATCCTCCTCCAGTCTTGACACTGAATTGCTAGCTATTGATGCTGCTCTTCAGTGTGCTACTCAAATTTCTGAAAAATCCATTTCCATACTTACCGACTCCAAGGGGGCTATATTTAATATAATCAAATATGTACCAAACCTATACGCACATAGAAATATTCCAATTCAGAAACAAACTAAGTAAACTAAAAAGCTCCAAAAGGAAATAACATTTCAATGGATGCCTAGTCATTGTGGTATACCTGGAAATGAGAAAGTCGATAACATTGCAAAACAGACAACATATTTGTAACAAAGACCTCTTCAAGTGATATCTCTATCCAGTGCCTTTGCTTCAGTAAGGTTTCATTTTATAAACCTATGGATCAACAATTGGCTCTCTTCTGAAAAAGAAACCAAATGACTTGGAAATGTACAAAAACTTGCCCAGATATGTTCAAACATTTTTAACAAGAGCCAGAACAGGTCACATTGTCATACAATTGTACCTACGCCGATTTCACCTTTTTGATACTCCTACTTGTCTGTGGTGTAATAATCATGATGAAGACCTGGAACACGTTCTTTTATACTGTCCATCCATAAACCACAAAAGAAGTAAATTAAAATCATTAGTACCAGTTGCAGAAAAGACAGCTCTGCAGTATATATATTGACTACACCCCAACTCTGGCTACTAGCAACAGGCATCTATAATGAACACCGATCAAAATACCCCTCATTTCTCATGAAAAACAACAACTGAAAAGACTACAGTGGACTTTATGTTGTCAGCAAATAGCTGCTGGATACATTAAGGAGATTGATTGATTGATTTACACAACATCCCACATCATTTATGTTTTCAAGAAAAATAATTTTGTCAATATGACATTTTGGCATCAAGAAAATCCCAAATTCAAAATTTAGTATTTTTTTTTTTTAATTAACGACTTAAAAAAATAACTGCTCTATATTCAGGATCCTTGTGGTCACCCTCACTGAAGGTCTGATGATTTAATCAAATCCTTCTCTCAGAAAGGAAGAACATCAATTTAACAAGAAATTATCGAGCCTTTTAATATTCCAGAAAGCATAATTTAAATCAATGAAAATACAGTGATTATATTTATTATTACATTCTGTTTCCTGTCCAAGTGTTCAGGCATTCAGGACGGGAATATGATATGCCTGCAACCTTGCATCAACCCAATATTAATTAATACCGTATATGCTCACGTACTTTGCGCCACCACGTATTTTACGCACCCTAATTTTTAAAGGATTATTATGAACTTTAATTTTGATCCGTGTATTTTCCGCACACACTTTACATGCAATTTTTTTCTCAGTGTAGTATGAATTTTCTCTCCCTAAATTCCATTGCCATTACTTGCATTCCATGCCATTGTTCATTGACCAGTACCCAACTCAACTATCGGTACCCGTTTCAAAAACAAACCCTAAATAACATTACTTCAACACTGATGCTTGTTCTTGTAAATTGCCCATAAGGGCAATGCTGTGACAAGTTTTACTGATCAACAGGTATTGTGCAGCTATCACTGCAACATGAAAAATGCATCGATCAACCGCCTATAGGCCTATAAACTCGTACAATGTGCTCAATTAAAGACTTCCTATTGAGAAAGCTACGTCTGTTATGTACTTTGCATTCATTATGATTGTCATATACCCATTTAATTATTATTTATAATTCAAGATTACCAGTAGTCTTAGGTGACAAAAGTACTGTATTCTTAATTACTATATAGCCTACTTGAATGAAACCCAGATCAAGAAGTCTAATTAAAAAAATTCGCATATTTTACGCACCCCAATTTTTCAAACAGCCAGAATAGATTAAAAAGTGCGCAAATTACGCAAGCAAATACGGTATACCATAACATAATAGTAGTAGTAATAATAATAATAATAATAATAATAATAATAGTACACACAATTTAAAATACCGATAATGTAAACTGTGAACAATTTTAATAATAATCCACCTTGACAAAATTCTGCTACTTTAAACTAAATAGAAGAATTTCCATGTGTCGGATACCCACTTCAGTGCCATTTTATTTCAATGACAACAGCTATCACCAGTCCCGCCGGTCGATCGTCCTTGAGAACTTCGTTCTTCGATTGTCGCTTCCCTCTGAATCTCCACATCCCTCTGTATATTCCCTCTACCACCTACGGTAATACTGGAGATCACCGGAAGAGAGCTTTATTCGTAATCTTCACTTCCACTTATGAGACAATTAAGCCAGGAGATAATGGGGAAGGATTGTCATTTTCTTTCCCCCTCCTTGAGGAGATGATGAATAAAATTACACAATTTTACTTCGTGAAAAATTTTATTTTGACTAAACAACTTTAAAAAAGAGAAAAAGATACCGGGAAGAATTTTGCAAACTCGGCGGTCTCAGTCATGTCTATTACTTTTCTGCACCCCCAGACAATGAGTAATACAATTCTGAACATTCCTTAACGTCACAAAAAATAAATCAAATTCCTACACTTCTAGTTTGTACTTTGCTTATTGAGAGATGGTGCAATGCTTTACTACATACCTGCAGATGGAGTGCATCTGATATGCTCAGGCATTCTGGGGGTGTCACATGATCCTTTCTTATTATACAATGATATAACATCTTCATCAATAATACTCTCATAAAACAGATTTGGGAAGCCCCACAGAAAGAACAACTTGGCCAGCTCTTTTATTATTTACAGTTATATATATATAAAGCTGCACAAACTAGAGAACCAGAGGTTCTGAAATTCCCTAGAAGCACAGATTTATTTTTTCTATCATCGAAAGCTTCTAAAAGCCATAAAAATGTGCATATATTGGCCATTTATCATGCATTCAATTAATAACATCATAAAATATTAACTTTGATACAAAGAGGTGAACCTAAGACTGATCTAGAAATAAACTTTCTGACAACAGTGTCTTTCTTATTCAATGCTATGAGAACATGTGCTGTAGATTGTTAACAAATTCTTCATTCTATGCCACACTAACTACGGACCATTATAGCCATGAAGACAGGATTTTTTATCACTTTTTTTATGCTATATTACATATATGTTACTACAAGTTAATAAAAGGCAGTGTATCATTGTATCAGATTTAATTGATGTATTTTAATTACATTTTACTCACCATTTAAATGCTTATAAAACTTTTTAATTCCAAGTGCCATGTTCTAATTACAGGCGAAGATGTTACTCTAGAGATTTTTTCAGTCTCAATACTTTTATTTTGTCCTACATCCCAAGGTGTTACCAGTGGCGTAGCGTCAATGTAAGCTAAAAAGCTCAGCTTCCCCAGTTAATAATAATTTCATAATAAACCTGCAGTTTATGAACAAAATTACTTATTAATTTTAATAGATTTTATATTTATGCGTTAAATATTGTGATGCGGCAGCTCAGGATGATTTGTGATGCAGCAGTAAACAAAAAGCCTGCACACACCAGCTTCCAAGCAGACTGGTTTCTTTCACTCATTCTTCTGTGTAACCCAGCCCGCAGATTATTCATCCCTTTCTAACTAAACTACCCTGGTCGCAAGGCACGGAAGAAGCTAGCTTTTACATTGAAAGTTTCCAAGTTATCCCTTTCGTGAGTTGTGTTCAGTTGAAGTGTTAGTGTGCATTGTGGCTGATATAATAAATAATGAGTGAAATAACAGTTCCTGACACCAATTTACTTGAATTTTTAGGACAATTCTATTATCAAGACTGACTTACGAACAAAAGTGCGATTTAAAAGACAAATGACCGTGTCTATTTGTCAGAGATATGTGTAAACCATGAAATCATATTTTACTACGTACTATTTGAGGTCATGCCTTATTGGTGTTACTTACGAGGTTCCAACCAATCTTCGGACTGCTGACTTGACATTGACTACTATTTATTTTAAGACTATATTTTTGTAATACGTTTTCTCATATGTACATGAAAGACAACTTGAGTTAGCTTCCCCTGCTCAAAATTTCATGCTACGCCACTGGGTGTTATTTTCCTGAGAATATGATATGGTGTAACAGTTTCTATCAATCAAATGAATGAAAGACACAAAGAGGAAATCAAATACATATTAAATTAATATACCACTACATTGAGAACACCCCCAGTAGTTATGTCTATCACAAATATTACAGAAATTTCCACACACCAAACCATAGGCTCGGAAATGAGACGACCTTGTGTGACTATGAGTAGCCTATACTGCACTTACAAATTTGATGTGGAAAGTTAAATTTAAGTAACCGTGTCCAGAAAAGACTTGAATTACAGCTAGGTATGTGAAATTAGAGTAATTTAATTCAACTAAATAACGATTCCAAGAAAAGTCACATATTATGTTCAGCAGCAAGATCTGTGTTAAAATCGAATAATTCTTTGAATTACTTACAATGTGTACGAAGATATGAATTTTATTCTGTAATGGCACCATCTATAGAAATTATTTAATTGACATGTTAATACCAGTTTCATTTTATGTATCAATATATAGTAAATCATTTACAATGATACACAAAGTATCCTTGTTTCAGTTTAACACAGGAATGTCAAAACACAGTGCGAAATTTTTGCATTTAACACACACATGAAATTCTGTTACTATGTTATAAAAGCGGAAAATTAAAGCAAACAACATACAACTATACACAATAAAAGGTATAGTTCTTAAGCATCTTTCCTACCATCGAAGGTGGACACACAAATTTGCAATGACAAAGGAACATTTTTCTGACTTAGAACATATGGTACTGGTTTGAAAAATGTGTCCGCAGATTTATTGAACAGTCAAGAATTATTATGAACTTTTAGAATTATATATGTTCAGATAATTAAATGTAATATTTTCACTTACCAATAAAAAGTTACACACATTTCATGATTGGTTAGGACTTTAAATTAAAATTTAATTAAATCTGCAAACACACTGCCTCTTTCATTGTATTGAATTATTAAAATTTCCTACTCTATTTCTTATATAGGAGAAATAAGTCACTATACCAGCATTACAGATGTAAGGACTCAGTATGAATCCATTACACTCCCTTTTTTTTTTTTTTGTAATAGAATACTCTTGTTACATTCTCTGTGTGCCAGATTAAAAAAAAATGATTTACTGAAGTTTTTTTCACAAAACACGAAACCTATACACAAGACTACTGGGAGATTTACACTGGTTCGTTAACATCACAAGTATGTTAATATTATTAGTTATTAAAATAAATTACCTCTCCCGTTAGAACTGTAATTTTTAGACTGTAAACTGAATAACCAAAATTGTGATAGGCCTACTCCGAGCTTCATTCTATGCTCTCAAGGAAATGCTCAATTAAGAGACATTAATTTTCTGGAAACTTATTCCCATTCCCATTCATTATTATTATTATTATTATTATTACTATGTATGAAACCGAAATATAATAATATATTGATGTATTTAAGACAATCATACATGTAGGCCTATCGAGAATTATTCCATTTTGAATCTTGCATACACCACTTTTAACACTTGAATATAATTAATTGATGAACTAGTGGACTTACTCGTGTTAAATATGAAATATCTGTCTGATTAATTATTAATTAATCTTTATCAGCTATACAATTTGTATGTATTTTAAAAATGATTAAACAATTAGTACTCCATAATGTGAGATGAAAAAGTACAATGAAAGGGACTTTTCAATTAAGAAATTCGATAACTTCACTTTAAAGCCCAAAGTACGGTTTCTTGTTGCATTCACTATGCAAGGACCACAAATTTAAACGAAATATCCACCAAACTCAAGTTATGTGATTTTCTGATTTAATATAGGCCTAAATTAATTGATATTAATTTCCAATTAAATCAAAATAAGATAATACAAACACTTCTTTAACAGACTTCAGTTCGAAAATAACTCTAAAAGCTTTGTCTTACTACATTCAATATGCCAGATGTATTAGAAAGCACCATCACAGTCTACTATATACAGTCACGAAGCTTGAGTTTTGAGGGTGCTAGAAACAATAAACTGTGACGGTTCTATTTTTGCATTGCCTGTAATGAGGCGATATTAGCGATCCTAGTGGTGAGCAACTATCTAATGTTTGCATATTTACTACGTATTGAGCTTCACGACTGTATATACTAGACTGTGGCACCATAGACAAGTTTTGTTACAAATCGTAAAAGAGAGGAATATGGAAGAATTTTTCTTAATTCATTTTACTTCATTTTGAATCCCAACAGACAAGTATATAAGGTTTCGTGTCTGAATGAAATAACACACAACTAAAGAGTGGAACGGCTTTCCAAACATGAGGCTATAACCATCCAATTCAACATTACCCTGACCTGTTACATATATTAGATTGTCAGTACCCTTATTTCCAACATTAAATAAATATTTCAGCAAGTGTACAATTCTGTGAAGGAGCCACAATCAATAAATATGAACTCTTATAATATTTTAAATTAATTATCTGAATATATATTTTAATGAATCCCACTTTTGATATACTTAATGCAATTTAATAAAATGATTCAATACAAGAAATGAGAACTTACAAATGCAAGACGAGTAGTGTATTTTTCTTATAAAGTTGTTCAAATTAGAAAACAAAGTTTAATTTTCTTTTCTTCTTAGATAAGCAGTCACGATTTCTTCAACAAAATTAAACCTATATATAAAACGTATATAGTAACTCTTAAAGAGATAGGTTTGGAAGTAAATCCCGAAAAGACAAAGTATATGATTACCGGTATGTCTCGTGACGAGAATATTGTACGAAATGGAAATATAAAAATAGGAAATTTATCTTTTGAAGAGGTGGAGAAGTTCAAATATCTTGAAGCAACAGTAACAAATATAAATGATACTCGGGAGGAAATTAAACACAGAATAAATACAGGAAATGCCTGTTATTATTCGGTTGAGAAGCTTTTATCACCCAGTCTGCTGTCAAAAAATGTGAAAGTTAAAATTTATAAAACAGTTATATTAGTTATATTACCGGTTGTTCTTTATGGGTGTGAAACTTGGACTCTCACTTTGAGAGAGGAACATAGGTTAAGGGTGTTTGAGAATAAGGTGCTTAGGAAAATATTTGGGGCTAAGAGAGATGAAGTTACAGGAGAATGGAGAAAGTTACACAACACAGAACTGTACGCATTGTATTCTTCACCTGACATAAATAGGAACATTAAATCCAGACATTTGAGATGGGCAGGGCATGTAGCACGTATGGGCGAATCCAGAAATGGGAGGCCGGAGGGAAAAAGACCTTTAGAGAGGCCGAGACGTAGATGGGAAGATAATATTAAAATGGATTTGAGGGAGGTGGGATGTGATGATAGAGAATGGATTAATCTTGCTCAGGATAGGGACCAATGGCAGTCTTATGTGAGGGCTGCAATGAACCTCCGGGTTCCTTAAAAGCCAATAGGTAAGTAAATATAGTAATTCTTAATGATATGACTTGAATAACATTCATATAATCTGAAGAGACCTTCCTCATATTCTTCCATATCAATATGTAATAACAAGAAGTTTGCAGTATATTTTATATAAATCTGTGGTCCTGAAACAATTTTAAAACTATAGGCAATTTCACACACATTCCTGGTGGCCCCCTTGGTGCTATTCGACAGGAGTAGACTATGTGTGCCGGTACCAGGTTTCCCATTCTTCATCATCATCATCATCATCTTCATCACCCATTCCCTACACTACACAATCATTCACCCTAGTACTTGACGTAACTCTTCACAGATACACATCATGCATTACGCGGCCCACCGACCAACATTACTAATGCACAGTCTGAACGATCAGAAGAAATGATCTCACTGAAAAATATTTATGTACTTAAAAAAAATCAGTTTAACAATATTCTCTTAGTTATTAGTAACTGTTATTAAAAGTCAACATACCTTTATAAAAGCAGTCGTCTTGGACGGCCTACCTAAGTAAAATATTTCCCTTGAATAGAAACTTGAAATGTTTGTTCCACGGAGAAACACAGTTATTGCTTACCTGCTTACATTCAAACTTCATTTGAATAACATATCTGAAGAAAAATATGATGTTCCAATTCTACTCATCTACTAAACACTATCAGCAACAATAAATATCAATGGAATAAAATTATTCTAGATCATTATGATCATTTAGTTTAAATTTTCCAAGAAAAACTGATTTCTATTATATATAAATACCGGTATGTACTTAGTACAAATAAGATCAGTTAACAAGATTTTTTTTTTATTTTGTTACGTACATGGGATCTGTTTATAGAGAAATATTAAAAAGAAAAAGACTAACAACAGAGATATAATTTATACGTACAATGGTAGCTCACATGCACTCAAATTTAAAATAATGAAGTTAAAAATATAATATGAACAGTGAGTGTTATGTGAATATATATAAGTGCATGAATTTTAAATTATTTTCTTAGGTTATGTAATATTTTTATACACAGACGAATTCTCCATGTTCACTACTTTAATATAGAAGATCTGCATTGATAGCATTGTACATAAATCTTAATATTCAAGGTTTGTGAGAAACTACGATGCGAGGAAATCATAATGTCAAATTCAGAGTTATGTTACTTAAATATTCTCAAGTCTTTCACTAGTAAAATTTTATTTGCTCTAAGTACATAATTTCAAAATAATTCTTAAATACACCATTTTGTTACAGTACGAACTAAATTATCATTAAAGTAATTGTGAAAGGCTCCACGAATTTCAGTTACAAAGTGAAGAAGGAAAGGAAGATCTTTAATAAATACCATGAATGGTTTACAAAAATTACAACAGAGAAGTTTTGACAATGATGAATTTTTAATTACGAACATGTTTGAAAAAAATATATATTTAGTGGCAGGTACTAGACTTCCGTCATTCAGCTAGCATCCCCATCTGAAATGTAGTTCTTTTAGCCACCCACAGCCATGGTGCACCCTTGATGCACCATTGGAAGGTAGCTACAAAGCACCGTATGATGATTAAAACCAAGCACTATGTACCAAAGCCAAAGATAAAAAATGGAGCATTTTAATAAAAAAACCAGAAATTATTCCAGAAATCCCACGTAAATCTGCAGTAGCAAAATTCAGACTGCTTACAGAACACGATTATTTGGCCAAACACTTGAATAAAATAGGAATTTACACAAATCCAAATTGCCCTCTATGCAACAAAGAAGAAGAAATGACTGAAGATCATCTCATAACCTGTGAAGTTCTACCTGATGGATCCACCACAGAGAAATATTGGAGAGCAAGAACGCTAATGGCTTCGTTGCCAAAGCCCGGCATTAGATAACAACAACAACACAAAGCACCGTATGGTGATTAATGGAGCACTGGTGTATTATTGGTAGGGGAAATGGGAGTACCCTGCAAAAACTTACTGTCAAGCACAATTTTTGTACACCACAAATTCTAATTGAATCTGCCAGGACTCGAATCCAGGTTACCAGCAGGGAAGTCGATGCTCTAAGTCAGTGGTAGTCAGCACTCACTGAAATGGATATTGGGTAATGAGTGTATCAGAAAATGCACGGTGGTGCAAAAGGGAGAGGACGAAATCTTTCTTAGCTGTTGTGAGCCATCAGTGGAGGGTAATCTGTAGCTAGCAGCCGAGGACTCTATTTGCCGCACTGTTAAATATTATCATGTCGTAATTATGATAATCGCGCTGTAATTTTTAGGATTGACAGATAAATGTCTAAGGAAAGCATAGAAAAAATTCGAAATCAAAATATTTTTTGAAAGTGAGAAAAAAAATACTAACTTCGAAGTGTCCTGTTCAAAATAGACATTGATATCCTCAAAAGTTGGTAAACGGCAAAATTTTTTATTTTTCACTTTAGATGGGGGGATCAAAGCGAAAGAAATGTTCAGAAAGAATGGAAATTAGTTTTAAAATACAAGTGACTGCTATTCAAAATCTTTACTAGTTTCCGAGTTACGGTGAATTAAACAAAGTAGCATTTTTGCCTGGCGGACTTCCGTATGCAGAGTGACTGAACTTTTGTCTGTTAGAACTGCGGATTCTCATAGAAATCATCGCACTGATTTCATATTTTTTTCCGAAATCTTTTCATCGCTTAAGGTTTTCGAGTTAATCATGAGTTTTGAAATTAAGAAAAAAGTTCTATTACATAACATTTATATTGATTAAACACTAGTATGACATGATTTGAAATTCAGAAAAATGAAAAGAATGTCGTAAGAGTCTTTATAATAATAATAATAATAATAATAATAATAATGATAATAATAATTATTATTATTATTATTATGTGGACTGAAGCTGTCTTGTTTCAGTTTCCTGCTCTAGCACAAGAGGCATTCCACTTCAAACCTATCAAGATTTCATATTGCTATCTCCAATTTTTTTATTTTTTATTTTTCGGTCACTTTTAACTTTAAAATAAATTTTATCCGTTTATATCTAGAAATCTAATTTTGGCAGATATTAAATTACGAAATTTTCGAAAAATCATTTGTATCAGTTCCTTGGATCTATCTATCTACAGTTCTAATCATTCATATTATTTAGTCTTGGGCTCAGATAAAAGGTAAAAATTCCAGTCAAATAATGAGATATTCTACATATCATGATTTGTAGCTTGACTTCTTTTTCTTTGGACCCCTCAATTTCAGAAGACACATATTTTTAAGTTATTAATATTATAAACGAACATGCTGACTATTTACTAATTACTAGCCGTATCCATGCGTTCCACTGCACCTGATAGAAATAAATATAAAATAATTACATAATTAAACTAGAACGTTTGATCCAGGGAACATTCGTGTTTGATAGAAGGATAAATCGTTTAATATGTTACTTAATTTAAATTGTATTTAAATAATTAAAATGCGGTCATTTTGGTCCAGAGAGCAATCATTTGGTGCAATGACAATTCCTTTAACATGTTTTTTAATTGTTATTACATGCAACCATAGTTTAATGAAGACTGAGATATTTAGTTTTAATGTGTATACTTTATATTACTTGCTATATGTTTCAAAAGTTACTGTAATAAAATTGTAGAATTATGCCAATCTAGAGAAACTACACTTTCCAATGGTGAAATAATAATTAAACAATTAATTAGCTTCCGATATTACTTCATACAAACACACAAACATTCTCTTAGGCTATGTTTAATAGCTTTCGATTGTTGTTGTCCAAGGCCCGTTATAGACGAAGTCATTTGTTTTCATTTCAGTACAGCACCTTAGATGGCATTGTTATTGTAATTTTAAAACTCATTTATCTCATTAAATATCTGTCCTATCAAAATTTTGTGTAGAATAAAACTTATCGGAAATTATTTTTAAAGAAACTTTTGTTATGTAATATTTTTCATGAAAATCAATAATAAGCGAGATATTTCGATTTATTTAATTCAGGCCCCCTTATAACCCCCCTTTTAAATAAAGTATTTTGAATGTCATATAGCCTAAAATCTAAGTTACAATGAACTTAATTTATATTCCAATTTTCATATAAATCAGTTCAGCCATTATCGCGTGAAAAGGTAACAAACATCCAGACAGACAGACAGACATACATACATACATACAAACAAAAATTTCAAAAAAGCGATTTTCGGTTTCAGGATGGTTAATTATACATGTTAACACCAATTATTTTAGGAAAATCGAAAATTACCAGAAAAATTTTGGCTACAGATTTATTATTAGTATAGATATAGAATATGCTTATTTCAATGCATACATGAACATTGTGTGCTTCATTAAACTATTATTGCTGACGTAATTTCTGAAACGAACGAAACCCTACCACTGGAATACTGCATACCTGCCAGCAGCCACAGATGCACTAGAGTGCTTGCTGGTAAGAGACACTAGCCCGAGGGTGCACTGTGCTGGTGACTTCTGCTCTAGATGTTCAGGTAAAGGAGCGCCACTTGAAAATAATCTTACACAAAAAATGTATTATGACAAATAATCCTATGTTGCACAATTTTATGGTCATCTTTATCCAGAAAATGCTAACTTGTTTTTTATATGGTGTGGATTTGAGAGTTATTGCAAACGAAACACTCCAAGGACATAATTTTTAACAGACTTACTAAACATTAAGTTTGTAATCTTTGACACACACAACTGGTGAAAATATCTTAAGTATTATTTACTTTTCTCCATATTTTGACCATCTTGTTATGGAGTGTACATATATGCAATACACAATAGAGGTCATTCATGATAAAGACTACAGATACTGGTGGCAAAACACTAAATTTTTCTTAAAGGAAAGCTGAAACGAAGAGTTCTGACTGTAACTCATCTTATAAAATAAGAGTACAAACATGGATTGGGCCCCTTCAGTGTTTTATTCATATTTATGTACATATTCTGATTTTTTCAAACAGTAGCAAAATGACAAGAGGTGAGTACAATGCATATAAATACAACAAATAACATGCTTCAGGAATGTATTGTCAATACAACAGGAGCTATAGCTCCATTCTCTTATCAATACTTTGTTGCTATAAAATAATTTAACATCATAAATCACTCTTTCAACATCTGAAGACTTCTTAATTTAAAAGAATACTGACAACAGGATACAATATAAAACTCAAGAGTTTTACAATTGACTCTCTTCAGTTTTATTACCAATTAATGTATTTACTTACTTATATGCTTAATTGCTTAGTTATGGCTAATATTCCAAAGGGTACTCTACGGCATAAAAACTCTTATTTTGACTTTCCTATGCATGTTTATTCAAACACACATTGTTTACAATCAGTGCTATTAATCTCAATATTAAAACTAAATAAAAGATACAACGTAAAATATACAATATATTATATCGAATGAATAGTCATATCCTGATTAGTTTCAAGATTTTAAGTTCGATTTACTCATCAAGATGTCAAAAGAAACTTTTTTTTTTTATGTAAAGTGAGAAAAAATAATTGAAGTCATAATATTTTTATAAATGGCAGCCACTGTATTTAGTCAACTCACAATAATGGAATTTATTTTACATTGGCGATTGTGTGTTTTGAAAACTGAACAAAAGTTTGACTAGTATATATTTTGTGAAAAATGCGTTTTCATAATTTCCTTTATCAAAAATGTGAGAAAATAAAATTGCTTCCTTACAGTAAGAATGGAATGAATAAGGAAAAGTATGTGACAATCATACAACAGAAAAAAGTCCAAAGAATACTTACTTACTTTTAAGTTAATTTAAATAGCACTAACAATGTACATTTGAACAAACTCCATGATAAGGCTTATCATAGGTACGATTGGGAACAATTAAATATTAAAGTTAAAAATGGTATTCAAAAATTCATGGCCACATGACTTTAGGTACCACAGTAAAGTTTCAAAAAATTGAAAACCTAAATGGAGCAAGAAAAAAAAAGTATTTAATACATGTCAAAAGTCTACTTTCCTCATTGAAGTGCCAATCAATCTACTCACTTGCATATTAATTAATTATTAGTGGAAAACTTGTATGTAAAAGCTATTGTCAATTGTTTTATTCTTTGGTATTTTAATCTTGTTTCTCTTTTCATTACGAAGTCAGGAATAGTTGCATGAAACCACTTAGCACTCCTTCTTTTTGGAAAAGTTTAGGTAACATAACATTAATAAACAAATGGGAACAAATTTATTTGCAATCCAATATGAAAAGCTCACCCTACAACATCATGGGACACTTAAATCAATAACAATACACGAAAAGGCAAAGTCTTGAAAATCAAACAGTCACAGCACTTCACAATACTACGCATATTAAATAATGCTAACATGCAGGGGGAACCAATAGTAGGAAGAAACACGGAACAGTGAACACTACAAAAGGGAAAGGAATATTGCGAGGTAAATACATGAACTTTCCACAAATGATAGTTCCCGAAATTACATGAAGCTTAAAAAGGATACAGATAAAGTATTCTATGTGCATGTCATGAAGAATAAACGGCAATCTGGAACATGTAACTCGTAAGTTTTCATACAGGTACTCGGAGAAATTGGATGGACAGGCTTCGAGCAATGTTGTTCTAGTGTAAAAACATCAAATATTCATTTGACATGATTTTCAAAAGGGTCATCTGACATTTCTGGAAATCATGGCGAAAATAACACGGATAATAACAAAAACATTATTACGAACAATCTGTACATGAATAAAAAAGTTTATTATAAATTACACACTATGAATAATGTCAATAATTGCGATGTATTTGAAAACTGATTTACTGTGTAACTTTAGAATTTTATGCATAACAATGTTGATATGAGTCTGGGAATGGAGAGTTGGCCAAGTTTTAACTTTGCCATTCTCATTTCCAATCACAGTCTATTAGATTCATTCAAGAAGCTATTTGATAGTGGTATATTTTGTAGCAAGAAGGCCATGACATAATATTTTGTCCATTCATAGATTTAACCAACACAGAAATTCAGTAGAATCACTTTCCATAAATGCTACGTGTATATGAGATCTTAAATTTCGAAGTTGGTTAGCCTGTGTTTATCTTGGCTGGTTTGCCATTGGTCAAGTATCCATTATCCATTTATGAGTCCTGCATCCCTTATCTAAGTGAGAAATATAACATTCCCACTAGTCAGTGGAGTGTTTCTGGTCTTTTGTTTGGTGCACGTGGCACACTCCCTAAATTCACATGTGATATTTTAAAAGCACTCGGACTCCGATTTTTTGAAATTCAAAAAATTTTGTTGAATATTCTTAAGGATTCAATCCAAATATTACATTACCATTTATATTTTGGCCATTGATGATTGTGTTGGGTTTGCATTTCTCTGAATTTTTTACTAAACAATTCCTGTATTTCTAAATTATTCTGTAGTGCTTTTATTCTGGATCTTTATGGTCACCCTCATTGAGGGCAGATTATTTTCTTAAAAAAAAAAAAAAAATAACATCAGAATGCATAATTCGACTTTACATATTGTTATTGACAACAATGATATACATAGCTGTTTCTGTTCTCGATTTATTGTGAATCAAAAATTTTCACATTGACATTCTTCGTTTCCCATTTTCATTCTGGTAGTACTAATCAAGACAGATTGGTATAGCCTATTCCTAACAAAAGGCATGGAGATTCAGATTTCTCCCGTAATAACTAGATCGAGTATATGTCCCTTCTTGCTAATGTGTGTTTTGTGTTGCTTTATGTAGTGCTGTCCTTACATGACCAGGAAATTTCATTCATTTTTGTTGTTGGTACATTTTCCTGATGGAATGAACGGATCCAAAGGTGCAACCTAGAGAATAAGTAGATAGAGAGGAAAGGGGGGGGATGATATGTACAATTAAAACAATCATATATAACTTTGGTCCATTACAAGTCATTATGTGCTAAGTGGCTCCATACTATGGAATCTACCGTACCGATCTGAGGAGAACAATGATGCTCTCACAGACATCCCACACAACAGAAATCAAAATGGAAGACGGGATAATGTTCAGGTCTATGACAGCACTGACATCAACTTCTGGACCACGTTGAGAGGTCATCTATTTGATATGGATAAATATACAGCCAGTAGCATAATACAGTTGCTTGCAGAAAAAAAAAAATCAACATTAAATGTGCTAGCTAGCATTGGAGATTGACTGTGATTTAATTAGTAGTACTTAGCAGAGTTTACAAATCCTCACATTTTAAACTGTTCATTGCTGAACTTCGGCATATTAATCTATCTGTGGCTGTAGATTTGATTTTCACTGAAATATCATTCTCTGTATATTTTGATTTATGCGTATTTGTACTTATAATCCTGTTCTCACACAACTTTCTTACTTACTTATTACACCAATTCAAAAATCACTGCTATGACTCATCATTTTGTCTGAAGCTGGGAGTTTTTATGGATGCAACCACATTAATGATTTCCTTTTATCACATGTAACTGTCAATACTGTTGTAACTCTAGACTACTACTAAATAAAGAAGCCAAAAAATGAAGGCCAATCATATATTATATACTATAAATTTTGAAAATAACCACCAGTAATGAATTTCATATAATTTTCATTTCATGCTGCTTATCTTACTTCACTAAGAAGTCGTATATGCATTAAAAATGTATTTATTGAAGCGCATTAAACACAATATCAAGAATGCAACAAACTCCTGACGTGTTTATTCAAATACAAGTTTCTACAAGGAATCATATTTTGAAAATATATATTTCTACTTCATATGGCATTCTTGTTTTAACGCATACTTACATGCTCCAAGAAGAATCGTTTCCAAATATTTACATTCAAAACTACAAATTAGAATCGATATAAAGTAAAGGAATGTCAGTGGCTAACACATTATGGTCCCATAATATGTAATGTTCACACAATACTCTTCAAAAGCAAGTTGTGATTATTCCGGGACACAGGCTAGTTCTTATCAATATTCTAAGAAAATGTTAGTTTATGTGACTAGGAGAGAGAGATGATGTCTATACTTTGTATCTGAACATATGAATGAACTTTTCCCGTTATAGTCTGAAATCAATTCTGTTTCTAGTCATGTTTATTTCTTAAAATGAAAGACAATATCCTCAAATTTATACAGTATTCTATGGCAAGTAATTTCAAAAGAAAATACATAGGTTGGATAAAAAGTAATGGCAACACTGCTGTCACGTGACGATAGTGCGTTCGACAGTTGTCAGCTGTACGGACATGAACAAGGACTGTTAGATGAGTTAGTGTAGCCAGCGGCAACAGTACTCTGTCAATCTACTGCAGTGTGTAGAACGTTGACTTTCATAGGGATAGTGCGAGCACCCTAAGATCATGTTTACAAAACTAGAGCAACGTTCCTGGATCAAAATTGAAGTGGCACGAGGTCGTAGTGCACAAGAATGTTTTCAGGGACTGCGTGAAGCATGTGGCAGTGCAGCGTTGCCATATCGCACAGTGGCACGATGGGTTAAAGCGTTTCGGGAAGGTCTTGTTGGAAGTGCTGTGAAGGTGATGTTCATTGTGGCGTATGACATTGATGGGGTAATATTGCACCACGCTGTATCTCCAAGGCAGACGGTAAATGCGGACTACTACTGCAGGTTCCTGCAGCACCACCTTCGTCCAGCCCTCAGGAGAAAACGACGACTTGGGGGTACAGAACCCCATCATTCTTCATGATAATGCAAAGAGTCACACCGCTGCTGCTGTCAAGAACCTCTTGCGTCACTGGCAATGGGGGATTCTGGAACATCCTCCGTACTCACCCGATATGATCCATGCGATTACGGTCTCTTCGCCAAAGTGAAAGAACCACTGCGAGGGACCCGGTACTACACCAGAGATGAACTTATCCGTGCTATAGGGCGGTCAATACGGAACATCAACAAAGATGGACGCGCTGATGGTATACGACGCCTTCCAAACATTTGGCAAAAGGTGATAAATAAGAGGGGCGACTATATTTAAGATAGGCCTACGTAAATGTTGTACCCCTGTGAATAAAGCCATGTCAGAAATATCGAACCGTTGCCATTACTTTTTATCCAACCCAAGTGTGTACAGTAGAGGAGGCAAGATCTGTCCTGTGACCTTATCTGCCTGACTGTGAAACGAGCGGGCCCGGGTTCAAATCCTGGTTGGAACAAGTTCCTTGGTTGAGGTTTTTCCAGGGTTTTTCCTCAACCCAGTAAGAGCAAATGCTAGATAACTTTCGGTGCTGGACCCTGGACTCATTTCACTGGCATTATCACTTTCATATCATTCAGATGCTGGATAACCACAGCAGCTGATAAAGCATCGTAAAAATAACACACTAAAAAAACCTTATCATGTGCCGTGGTTATATCACTAATGGACATGAAGGAAGAAGATAAATTTTAGTCTGAGATGAACTTCCGTATAAGTAGATTCGTATAGTATTAACCATCTTGAAACAAACTCTCCTCTGAAAGCTCATTCTTTCCCCTCTCGCACACCTTACATGCCAGGTCTCGTCTTCTCATCTGTATTTTTAGGTAACAAGAACCAACTTAACTTTTTTTACACAAGCAATTAATATCACTTGAATTATTGAGGTGTACCTAATTACAGATATGTTTTCTGTGGTCCCAAAGCTATTCATAACAAGAAAAAATATCTGTTATTCCTAATGACAGAGATAAGATAATCAACAATGCCCCACACACGTCTTTACCTCAGATGAACCACATAATTTCTAGAATATTAAATACACAGTATGTAATTGAGGATTATATAATCAAGCTAAACAGTTTCATTTGATTGATTACTTTAAAGCTCTTCTGAGGTGCTCCGATTTAAAAAAAAAACAGTAAAATTTTAAGTAAACTACACAGTCCACATTTGACACTTTTGTGGTCCCGTCTGTAGTGCCACAATGTACTGTAAAATTATTAAAGAAACATACAAATGACTCTCAGGAACTAACAGTAAGTCTAATTCACGTTTGCCGAGGAGACAGAAGACAATATATTATTAATTGATTAACTAACGGACTTACTCGTGTTAATTATGTAAGATTTGTGCGGCTTACAGCTGTTTCAGTGCTTCACGCACCATCCTCAGAGCCTACTAGATCTCGGCGTCATCTCGAACTTCTCTCCTTGTTATGTGGGTGTGTTTGATTGTTGAAAGGTGTTGAAGTGTGGAGTCAAATAGTGTCTGTGTACTGAAATTGATCTGTGTGTTGAGAATGTGATTGGGGTGTGTTTTAGTGTGTTTGTATATTTCGTATTGTTCTAGTGTGTTGAGTTTTTGGTTCTTGGGTTGTATGTGTAGGATTTCCACGTCCGCATTTATGTTATTGTATGTATGGTTAGCATTGGTTATGTGATCGGCATATGTAGATGTATTGTGTCCTCTGGTTACTGCTTTAATGTGTTCTTTGTAGCGTGCTTGGAATGATCTGCCTGTCTGTCCTATGTAGAACTTATCGCAACTATTACATGTGAGTTTGTATACACCTGTGTGGTCGTATTTATTTGTTTGTGTTTTTTGTGTGTTGAGATGTCTTTGTAGTGTGTTTTCTGTTCTGTATGTTATGTTGTATTTCTGCTTTCTGAATGAAGATGCGATCTTATGTGTGCTTTTGTTTTCATATGTTAGTGTGATGTATTTCTTGTGTTTGTATTGTGTTTTGCGTGTTTTTGTGTTTGTTAAGTTTTTGTTTTGTCTTTCTTATGATGATGTCTATTATGTTTGGATTGTATCCGTTTTCTTGTGCTAGTATTTGATTGTGTTCACTTCACAATATATTAAATTTAACTGGCAGAATTATGAGGGTGATATTACTAGTTGTAACTGATGGAATTCTCTTCTATGTTACCATTCACTCATTACTTTATTAATTTGGGTATAATAAAAGTGTTTAAATTAGAAATCATCTTTATGATTGAGCTAACCAACAAATAATATTTGAAATGAGACAAAGAATTAAGTAAAAGTTCGAGCGCTTTCAGGTGACATGACTTGGCTCATTCCCTATGGAGAAGGAAGTTTCAAGAATATAATGTTATAAAAAAAAGAGAATTTCTCCAGCACTAACCTCAATTCGAAATGAATGGTTGAGATCACGAGCTGCGATATGGATGATAATAAGAACTTCATTGTAAATAAAATAGGTTTACTATACTACTGATAAGCAGTTCTGGTTTAGATGGAAGCATAACAATAGCACAAGTATTTCGATGATCTGCTGGTTACCACATTTGTCAATTTCTGTAATTTTGCAAACTGAACAATATATTAATGAACTATGTAATAGATGTCCAAACATGGTCAATGTTATTACTATTTAATACGAGAAAAATTCGTACCGGCACCGGGAATCGAACCCTGGACCTCTCAGCTCCGCGCGCTGAGGCTCTTTCCAACTGAGCTACGCTGGGACATGATCCACGGCGCTGGCCGAACCCCTCTCATAATGCTTTTACGGCCTTACTACCTGCATCTGAGACGATACAAGTCATATATGCGGGAGCGCATATTTAAACGACTTTGTGGCCATATTCAACATCAGTTTGTGACAACTGCTAACAGCGCGCAGAGCTGAAAGGTCCTGGGTTCGATTCCCGGTGCCAGTACGAATTTTTCTCGTATTAAATAGTAATAATACATATTGGCTACTTCATAGTAGCCATGTAGTATTCAATGAGGTGGCCGAGACCTCATACAAAATATGTGATGTATGGTCAATGTTGTTAGATTTTTTAAAGGCAATAGAATTCTTAACATTACTTTCTTTGTAAGGGAAGTAAAGCCAAAATTCGATATCATAGATATTATTATTATTATTATTATTATTATTATTATTATTATTATGGCGCACCATTAGCCAAATAGCTAGAGTGTCGGCCTTTCATGCTGGTAACCCAGGTTTGAATCCCAGCAAATCCTACTGAAATTTGTGGTGGGCAAAGAGGGTGCTTAATGATAGGTTTAGGTTTTCGCAGAGTGCTCCTATTTTCCCTACTGGAATTCTACCATTAATCCAATCATCATTGTATGGTGCTATGCAGTTCGTCTCCAATGGTATACTGACAATGACTAGGGACAACTAAAAGAACTACAACTTCATTGCATCACTCACTAGATGGATAAACTTGGGTGAATGACGTAAGTCAAGTGCCCACCATTATAAATTATTATTATTGTGCACCATTAACCAAATGGCTAGAGCACTGACTTTTCATGCTGGTAACCCGGGTTCGAATCTCGGCAAGTTCAATTGAAATTTGTGGTGGAAAAAGAGGGTGCTTGAAAGAACTAAAGTTTCGGTGCATCATCCACTAGATCAGGCCTGCACAAGGTTTTCGCTCTCCGAGCCGGCTCACAGCTCATGAGCGGAATGCAGATACTAGCTGCGCTCTGTATAAGGATGGACTGGAAGAAGGGGTGGATCTCGTACAAAATATACACAAAAGGAAATACTATTACGAGTGCTTATGAAATGAACTCCCGTTCAATATTTGCAAAACTATCTTGGACTATTATTAATTAATAAAGAAATATTTATTTTACAGAAGTAATAGAAATTCTATAGCTACTTAAATGTACAATATCATTTTGTTATATTTTTATTTATCAGTATATCAAAACGAGGTTTTATGCTGTTGGCAGCTGAAAGGAACAGTAGCCTACTGATCGTAATGAAACATCAGTTACAGATGTTCGATGTCTGCCTTTATTAAAGTTGATTATAGAAAACACAAATATAAATGTTGAGCCAAACATAGCAATCATTTTCACAGCCAGCCTGTGTAGTCGTGGATATTATTGCTAATATTGTCTTGTAAAACTCAACCAGGCTAGTAGTATTATTCAAACGATCTTTAGCCCTTAGGTCACATTGATGATCAATAAGTTCGAGCTGTAAATCGTTAAATGTTAAATGTTATGTCCCGTTTTTTATATTCCTCCATACTGTACTGTAGCAGTAGGTAAGCAACGTGAAACAGTTACTGAGAATAGGCCTACACACTGCACTCCACTAGATAGCTGAGTGGTCGTTTCCCTCTCCTCTACCTATAGCAAGTCTATGTCATTCTGACGTATCTTCCTCTCTGTTTCGGCGAGCGGTAAACACCGCTCTCCTGCTCCGAAGGAGCGCGCGCTCGTTGAGCGCTGTTTGTGCAGGCCTGCACTAGATGGATATACTTGGGTGAATGACATAAGTCAAGTGTCCACCATTATAAATAATTATTATCATTTTAAACCATGAAGATTTTTCACTGCAAAATAACAATACTGTGTCAGATTAATCTATCCAAACAAACATTTTTCCAATAAACTATGCCTAGTGTTTGCAAACTGTTCCCTTTGTAGCCTACGTATCTCATATGTGATCTTCCAGGTTGTATTCTTCCTGGCAATTTTTCTTCTGTGACTTTCCTGTAAGCAACACGTAAAAGAACTCCGTCCCTGAGTGAGAGGGCTTGGGGCACAATTTACCGGCCATATCTCAGCCATTTCCCTAATCCTTACCCTTGCTATCATCCTAAAATCAAAGAGTAACTAATTCTGGCTTAAATGTGGCTCTTTTCAGAATTGGAATTCTTCATACTGTTAGATTATGGAAAGGTCTATAGGACTACATCTCAAGGCGTCAGCAATTAGTCAATCAAACATATCAGTTGCTGAGAGTTTACTAGAAAATTTTATATTTTAGTCCTATATTTCTTTATACACAGTAATTGGTCCCTTAAAAAATCATATAAATAACCAGTCACTGTTATTCATTTCTTTAAAAATTGACAGCATTTTGTTAACAGCAAATGGTAAAAAGAAAGCAATTAGAAACAGATGTGAATTCAGAGAAACACTCGTGGCAGAAGTGGGGCCATATATATGTAAGCATATTCATATGTGTACAGATACTGAGTCGACATTTCCTTTCGCATGCAAGAGTACAAGCAAATAATACTATATTATGCTACTGGTAATAGCAGTTAACCTCACATGTGTTTCACCACCCTTTCTAATTCATATTCTGATCGATACGTTTTGGTGTCATAAACCTGAGCTAAAATAATGGGAACAGAAACATACAGAGAAGGATAACAAGCATGAATGCGTGTAACATTCTTGAAATAAGACAGCTTCTTCAAGAGCAAAGCCTCCTAATCCTCTGTAAAAGCCTCATTTACTTAAAACACTAAAGTTTATTCGAAAGAAAGCTACAGGTACGGCACATTGGTAATTACAATACATAAGCATTTTAAAATAACAATTATTATATTTAAATGTAAGCTCGCAAAAATTTGCACAAGAGTCAAATACTGCCATTTGTACATCATTTTCACCACCATATGAAAGAAAAACTATTATTTGAAACACACAAACAAAATCGTGTAATTTTGATTGTGTTTTGTTGGGAAAAATCTTTCGTGCACGTGAATCAAAATCAGTTAATTAAAATAATCCATGGATGAAACCTTTACAGATAAAAAAAACTCAAAATGAGGCAAGGTGATATCAGAAATAAGGTTATCACAGAAGTTAAGTTCAAATCTAACAATGTAGATTATTATACTGGGTGTTCAGTTCAAAGTGTGTCATGGCTCACTGTATGCCGTCACGTGGCTAGTCAATGAGCCTAGAGAATTCAATCTTCCTACACTTCCGCAGAAGTGTATTATTTATCTGTCAGAGAAGTTGCCTAGCAAGTACGGCGTTCATTCTGAAGGGTACTTACTGATACGTACGGTAACGCTGGTAGTGGCAAGAATGTGAACTGTTTCGAAACATGTACTGAGGTGAGTTTTTTCTTACTGTCGGGATATGGGGAGAGGGTTAAGACGATTACTTACGTATTTGTTGACATTAACTTCGACGGTCAACATGGACACGGAGCATTTGATTTGTGTCATGGAATGTTGTGCTACACAACCGATGATAACAAATACCCTGCGTACGACTTTCCCGCGCAAAACATAGTTCGAAAGAGATATGGTAGCACACAGACGGTACAGACTGCCATCTGTTGCTATGATGTTCAAGTTATACCGTACAAGTCCTCAAGTTCAGATTGAACGCCTTGATTAATAGGCAACTTCTCTGAAACAAAAGCTGAAACTTGCTTCAAATCGCTGACTCATCAACAGTGACGTCATGACACACTTTGAAATGAACACCCAGTAGTACAGTATAGATTATTATGCCCGAAAGCCTAAGAAAGTACAAAAATCTCAGAAAGTTGAGTGTGAGTCAACTGTTTATAAACAATTGTTCTGAAATATATATACGATGTGAAATAAGACAAAGGACTGAACTTTAAGACACATCAATGATCCAGATCTAGTGATCAATTTATAACAAGTTTTATAAATCTGAGATAGAAAGGAGTGTTGTAGAATAGAAAAGCTTTCTGAGAGTCAGGACAGCATGATATATAACCGAAGGTCCATGGAGATTTTAACACAAAAATAAAATTAACTGTCTTTACGTACCGGAATTTTGATGTTCATATTTCCTGCAAATAGGAGGCATTACTTTTGAGGACACACTCATCATTTAAATATTTTCGAAGCAAGATAACTTAACATTACCGGTAAACAAAAGCAGAGATGCACACGCAAGCATACAATATTTACAAATACACACAATCATTCCAAGTCACGCACACTTACTTGGATACATAACATGATTATCTGGTTCTGTTAACAACACACTTCATTCATTTATTCCACAGCTGCACAGTTTAGACAGACTATAAGACTGTACCACTTTAAAACAGCAATAAATGGAATTAAAAATAAATTAACAACTATAGATTGGAAAAACCCTTTTATAAAACACTATTATAAACAAGTATTGCATGAATATGCATTAACAAAAGCTTCTCTGACATTAAGATAAATCCACTTTTGCTTCCCTACTTGTAACATACACATGTATTATATATGTATATAAAGCTAATGATAAACATATGTATCTGACTAGGAAGGCATATTTTTTAACAATTTCACACACATGGAACTGAAAAGCCATACATAGCGCACTGAAGACTGGGGTTCCATAAGCCACAGTGGGTATTCCTTTAATCATTTCCCTATGCCACATTCGCACATTTATATTTTATGGGTACAAATTGTTATTGATGCAGTTAGATCTACGAACTTGGGGACCAGATCAGTGCATTCTCTTTATTTCTCTTGAATTTCTGCCAAGGTTACATATTATTAATTTCAAATGTATTAATTTTCACTATGAGCACTTGCAGTACTTGGTAAATGCAAGGGAAGTTTTTTTTGGAAGGTTTCAATATCACAGAGACCACAGACAACATTTAGTGTGTGAGAATGCGAGACAGTAACTTCTGTGTCTTAAATTGATAACATTCACCGTATTACTCGATTATAAGAAATAATAATAATAATAATAATAATAATTATTATTATTATTATTATTATTAGTAGTAGTGGTATTTAATTACTTGACCCCACAACCAAGGACACGAGTCATGATGATGATGATGATGTAATAATACTACTAGTAGTATATTTTAATGCTTCAGCAGTTAGATCTTTTTTTTTTCTTTAGTGGGTTATTTTATGATGCTGTATTGCTGTATCAACATCTCAGGTTATTTAGCGTCTGAATGAAATGAAGGTGATGCCGGTGAAATGAGTCCAGGGTCCAGCACTGATAGTTGCCCAGCATTTGCTCTTAATGGGTTGCGGGAAAAACCTCGGAAAAAACCCTCAACCAGGTAACTTGTCCCGGCCGGGATTCGGACCCAGGCCACCTGGTTTCGTGGTCAGATGCATTAACCGTTACTCCACAGGTGTGGACTGGATGATCTTCATTTGCTGTTGTGCATCCCAGTAGTATTTTGCCAGTTTCGAATTTGTTGGATCCTTCTGTCTTTCTTATGTTACAGCAGAGAGGAAGATGGTCCTTGTCCATGATTATGTCCATGTTATGGCACAGGATAGGTATAATGTGGAGATGTAAATATGAATAATATATGCCAAACAATCATGTCCTGTATGCTACCGAAAGAGAACTACAGCTTCAATGCATGGGGACTCAGGAATTGTGGTAATGTTGACTGTTGTCATGATTTACCTGCACTGGCAAACTGTAGGGATTCTTGTAAATGGATTTTCATGCTGTTTTTAATCAATCTCTTAGCTGACAAGAAGGAAATTGTAGAATTAGTTGAATATTTTATTATTATTATTATTATTATTATTATTATTATTATTATTATTATCGCCCCCCAAGGGAAAGAGATCTTTGAGCCGAAAAAAAAAACTGAGAATGACTCATTGTGACTGTAACAGGCCACGGGCATGATGATGATGATGATGATGATTATTATTATTATTGTTCACGTTCTAGGGGGTTGCACAACTAAAAGTTTGAGAAGCATTGCTATTTGGTCTTTGGTTTCTTCCGAGGTTTTCCACAGCCGTGGGACTGAAGCCGGATGGTCTATGGCGAGTCCTTGGCATCAACCCCTTTGATTTGATTACCTGATTGGGTTTTTCCGAGGTTTTCCCCAACCAAAAGGCAAATGCCGGGTAATATTTTGGCGAATCCTCGGACCTCACCTCATCTCACTACATCTCACCAAAATATTGTAAAAAATTGCACAAAATTGTAAAACTATAAAAACTTGTAAAAATTGTAATTGTAATATTGTAAAATTTTGACTTGTTCCACATCTTAAAGCTTCACTGCTCATGTAAGATCTATGGAATAAAATAAATGAATGACAGAAATGAATGAATGAATGAATGAAAGTATCATAGAAAGACTATTTTGGGAGGATGACAAATAGATTTCAGTCAACCTGAACACTGTGACGTAGACTTCAGATTCTGAAGATGGAAATGAGACAGAATGTGATGCAGAGAAAAATATTACTTTTTTTCCCACTCTTACAATAGTTTTACTCAGCGTATATTTGGCATGGGTGTATATTACATTCGATTATGTACCAGGGTATTCCAGAAATAATGGCAACATAGTTACTGTTTCACACTACATTTATTTAGATTATTTTTTGGCACCACACACTTCAAATATAGTCTCTTGCCACATCAACAATATGTTGCCAAATCCTTGGAAGACGGCGGACTCCATCTGCAGCATCATTTCTGGATCTCTATCTCAATGATTGATCTAAAGCTCTTTGGATGTCAACTCTTTATTGAAAGCAAATGCCTAGTCTCCACCCATCTTGCAATAGTTCGTTATGGTTTTGAAGTTCTCTTCCACAAGCTTCTTGTAATGCCGTAAAGCATTGAGTTGCACTTTTTCCTCTTGTAACTTGTATTTTTATGAAGCATCTTTGTTCATATCTACTGAACATTTTTAGGGCAGTATTACTTAATACAAATCAGAGACAGTCCTTGTATTCACAAAATATGGTTACTTAAAGATTTTTAATATTCTAAATTAATGAACAATTGCTCCTCTATTACATGTTAAAAGATTCCAATGCTCACTGCTAGGAGCGCTGGTTTTCAGTATTGTTGCCATTAATTATTGAATGCCCTAGTATTATGATCAAGTAAAAGTGGTAACTATGCATCAATAAAAGCATAATGATTGTGGTTCCATTTTTATTTTGCCCAATTTGTCAACTCTATTGTTACTAGTATTGCATAATAAAATAAGCATAAACTGTACTGGTATGTTACCTTTATCCTTCTTACTGTGACTTAAACCTGGTGGAGAAATGGTCTAAAGAATACCAACAGTGGTATCTAACAACATAACGTAAGTAGAATTAATTTGCATAATTTTTTTTTTTCTACAAAGCAGTTTTCTGTAAGTGAAACAAAGAATGAACATTGTGGGACAGACAATCAACATATTTCTCTGTAGGATATTTGTTGATATAGATATTTTCAAAGAACTGCAATCTAACACTTTATATTCTATTCAGCAAAGTGAAGATAAAAGCATATTTTAAAACATATTAACGTTAGTTTTACTTTCATATACATTGATCTGTATTATACTGCACTATGCTAAGGCTATTATTTATTGTTACTCGGTTGTTTCAGTATTTCGCAGGGAAGTAATACTAGTCAATTACAATGGAGTTCGTTATATTTATCAAATATATGATGAATTCTGCAACTAGGAAGATGAAGGTCTGTCCTCAATATACAGCTTGAGTATAAATGACTTCCCTGATTACGAAAATTATTTGTGAACGAACGACTGAACACAAAAAATTGTTAAATATACGAGTGTATGGAGAAACTCTCCAAGTTTTTAAATATACCTTATAGGTGCTCTATATGGGCTTCCCTTGTGACCCTGCAGACATCAAGCTGATAGTCCAATTTGTCTCACACACGGCTAAGTGTATCCACATATCGATTGCAACGATGACATTGATGATGCGGGCACATAGCTCTGGCAGATTTTCCGGTAATGGAGGTACAAAAACAGAGTCTTTAACATACCCCCACAGGTAGAAGTCACACGGCGTTAAGTCAGGGGAACGTGGAGGCCAGGACAAGAGATGTATGTCGTCTTTGCTGTTGCACTTTCCAAGTCCAAGGTGTGCGGCCCTTTCTTTTTTCTCGAATCCACCGTGTCTGGACATGTTAGAAGAGTGGCTGATGCCACAGCTGGAGAGTGATAGTGCTGATTTCATATATCAACAAAATGGCGCTCCACCTCACTTCCACAACGAAGTCCGGACATTCCTGAACGACTGATTGTCAAACAGATGGATTGGTCGCACGAGGAGAGACGACATGCAGCTCTTATCCTGGCCTCCACGTTCCCCTGACTTAACACCGTGTGACTTCTACCTGTGGGGGTATGTTAAAGACTCTGTTTTTGTATCTCCATTACCGGAAAATCTGCCAGAGCTACTCGCCCGCATCATCAATGCCATCATTACAATCGATATGGATACACTTAGCCGTGTGTGGGACAAATTGAACTATCAGTTTGATGTCTGCAGGGTCACAAGGGAAGCCCATATCGAGCATCTATGAGGTATGTTTAAAAACTTGGAGAGTTTCCCCATATACTGCTATATATAAAACTTTTCTATGTTCAATCGTTTGTCCACAAATAATTTTCATAATCAGAAAAGTCGCTTATACTCACGTTGTATATAAAACAAAAATAAATTAATTATTCATCACAACGCATACTGTATTCTAACAGCTTTCAATGCTACATTAGTGCTAAAAAACACATTTATCTGACGAAATACAATTCATTCTCAAAAGGAAGACATTTTGTGATAATGGTACAATAATTACTGCAGAAAAATATATTATGTAAAACTAATGATGTTAACATTGAAGCGACATGGCATCCATTAATATTACAGTGACTATTTCTAGACAACAATATAACGTACTTATATTTATAAATATATAGATTGCTATAAATGCTAATTCGGCATTATATTGCTAGATGTTGTAGCTATAACTTATTTCATGTGTTCTTAAAAACTGCTATAAAACGATAATTTTTCATAGTTGCCAATAATTATTACAATAAAAATCGTATCAGAATCTTTCATTAACAGTGAAAACATAGATTTTCTTTACTTCTCTATAAACTGCATACAGAACACCAATGTTACGAAAAATTAAAGATTGTATAATTTCTAACAAGTAATTTGAGAATGAAATTATTATAGTCGACCCAGCCATAACCCAGTCAGCCCATGAGTTCTCAGCAAAGGAATCTGGGTTCGATCCCAGGCAAATTCTACTAGATTTATGACTGACAGTGCCTGTGAGGCAGGTTTTCTAGGAGTACTTCGACTTTAGTCACACTCACTTTACCAATATTTCATTATCACTCAAAATTAATCTCATGAGCTCTGAAAGTATTGTGGTTTTCAAGAGATATTAAAACGAATTAATTTCGCTGATATACGAGGGCAATTCAACACTATGGTGGAAGTTGTATGAGTGAAAGAAAATGTAGCAGTGGGTAAAACGACTTCAAGAAGGCCGAACATTTGTCGTTGATGAATATTGCTTAGGCCACCCTTGCACAGCTGTCAATGATGTCAATGTAGCTTGATTGGACACCTTATTCACCACAACCAGGGCTGGGCAAAATACTGATATCCAAGTATTTGAAATACAAATACAAAATACTTCAAAAAATTGTATTTGAAATTCAAATACAAAATACTTTAAAAAATTAACCAAAATACATTTGTATTTGAAATACTTGATACAATATATAGGCCTAAAGAAATAAGAATATTACTGAAAATCTAAAATATTATATTAACATTAAAAGTATTTTTACCTCGAAATTTTATATAAACACTGAAACTGAACATTCTTCCTTTTCCCAGTCAGCAATGAAATTATGCTACATATGAATAATTACTGCTCCCTTAAAAAAAAAAAAAAAACAGTTTCTCAAGAAGTTTATCAGATAAGGATTCCCTTGCTTGTGAATGAATAAATCCTGCAAAACAGAACAGTCTTTCTACAGGTGCAGAGGTACACAAACTTGTATTATACTTTATAAAAGCTTGTTTCACTGTTGGGTATCTCTAGAGTGGACAGGATTGTCCCTTTGCCATTGAAGATGAGATGGCTATCTGACACTGCCTCACCAAATAATAAGAGGACACAAAATATGTGTGTGAAACCAGCTGAGCAGTTCTCTGTTACACCTGTTTATATCATGTTTGAATTGCAATATTTGAGAGACTGAGTCATAAAGAGAAATCCATCGAGTTGGGCAAGGAAACTTTGAAGAATATTTCAAGATATCTGATATAATTTCTGAGGATTTGGGTCTCCTAGACGCATTCCATAATGCTGAACATTTAGCAAGTGTTGGGTGATGGATCCTTGATGTTGTTGGAGATTTCTTTATGGCATTGAGGGAATCAGTTGTGGCAAGAAAACTAGCAGATCTGAAATGGATACGCAAATAAGACAAAAGTTCATTCTTCAAATCCAAATCTAAAACTTGAAGGACAAGAAGAAAAAAAAAGTGTTTTAAGTATTTGAAATACAAAATACATCAATTTTATGGATTTAAATACAAAATACTTTCGTAAATCCTTACAAATTACAAAATACAAATGTATTTCAAATACTGCCCAGCCCTGACCACAACAGGCGAATTTCTGTGGATATTGTTGTCACATTAATATTGTATCTGCATATGGCATTGTCCATGAGATGCTCAAATATCGTTATCTTTGTTTCAAGTGGGCTGACATAACTGACAGATGAACACAAGTATAAAATACAATCCATGGAATTGTGAATGCATCCTGCCAAGAAAATTTGAAGTTGGCACCCTCTACCAGGAAACTTGTACTGATATTGTTCTCGGATATAAATGGACCAATTCTTGAACACTATCAGAAAAAAAGGACAGCCAATCAACAGCACAAGGTACAGCATCATGCTCAAAGAGAAACTGAAGTCTGCAATTCACAGTCATTGCGAACTTCTGTCAAATGGTGTCATCTTCTCCGTAACAGTGCATGACCACACACTGTTGTTGCAACAGTTACCATCATCCAGAAACTGAAATTTAAGACCCTAAAGTATCTCTTATAGTCCAGAACTCACTTTATCTGATGCTTAAGAACGCATTATAAAGATGAAGATTTTCACAGTTACAATGATATGAAGGAGATGGCTTCAACAACAATTACAAATTTCGTTTTTCACTGGAATACAGAAGTTTGTCGAAAAATATGGAAAGTGCACTGTAAAGGGCAATGGAAAACGAAGTAACAACTTATTTGGGTATGTATATCTATATACTTATGATTTGCAACTCAATACAGTACAACACAATTCAGCATTGAAAACACAAAACAAAAAATAAATCCGTTGCGTGACAGCCCATGGAGGGTCAAGAACTACCAGCCTACTGCCGCTTCACGACCACGTGCTTCAGCAGAGGTGAACGATCATCCAACTAGTACGGGATTAATGTTTGGATAGCACGATGATCTCACCCCCCCTCTCACAGCTAGCTTTCGAAACCGAATTTCACTATTTACTGTAGCTCCACAAATTCATCACGATGCTGGGTAGGCACCGGTCCCATACACTGGTCGTTATTTCATGAGAAAAAAATGTCTTCCCTCATTAGGACTGGAATCAATGCTCATTCTATATCGACATTATGCTTTAGACTACATGACTAGTGCATAGAACTATAGAAAAAACAAGCATTAAACACTTAAATAATAATAATAATAATAATAATAATAATAATAATAATAATAATAATAATATATTAGCATAGAGTAAAGTTTATTGATCTTTTGAATTATAATGAAATAATTTTATGTGTTTCCGGAAGATACCATTAACTTTCAAAGTGTAACTTTTGTGCTTCGAAATAAAGATATTTGTGGGATCTCTACAATGACTCAGAAAACTGCATATCATAATGGATGGTATTAAAATTCGTACAAAATTAGAATTATTATATTCACTATCCTTACCATAAATTTTCTCATTGACCTGAAGAACATATTAACAAACAAAAGAAGAAACAAGCATTTGTATGGCATGCTGAAAAATATGCCTTCTACTTCTTACGTAATATTTTTAACAAGAAAATTATTTCATTTTGATATTCCCTTGAAATGAGATTACAAATATGAGAATCAGTCAAGTTCAGATTTTCCTTTTATTGTATAACAGCTGAGAATGTCGAGAGCAACTATTACGTAAAATTATTGAAAGTATGAGTGTTAACAATAGAGTCTGGATCTCTTGACTCTTGCTGTGATACACAACATTACAATGAGAGAAAAATAATTTTCCTCTTCAACATACATTTAGGCCACCATTAAACCAAGGGCAGTGTTATGTTTCCACTAACATGAATTGTGTGATACAGTTTAATAAAAGTAAAATAGCAATTTCTGCCAATGATTTGGACATTGTAGGCCTTGATGCAGTGAAATATCTATTGTTTTTGTTTCTATTTTCGTTTATACACAGTTTAATTTGTAAAGAGAATTCCTCTTAGGATGTTATTTTTGTTCATATGCAGGTTTTTAAATTAGGTTTTATTTAACGATGCTCGCAAATGCCGAGGTTATATCAGCATCGCCGATGTGCCAGAATTTTGTTTTGCAGTTCTTTTACATGCCAGTAAATCTAATGACATGAGCCTGTCGCATTTAAGCACACTTAAATGTCATTGACCTGGGCTGGATCAAATCCGCAACTTCGGGTACAGAAGACCAGCACTATACCGACTATGTCACCCAGGCCGACTTCATATGCAGTTGGTCGAGGTGGTGGAACCAGTATGAAAGTGGTATGTGAACTTCACGAAGAGGAGTTTCATAAAGTCCCACCATCAAAACAGACAATATTACTCTTAGTAAATTCAGGCGAACTGGCTCAATTTTGTATCAACGCAAAGGAAGAAGTGGGAGAAGAAAAACAGCTACAGACAGTACACATATGGGTATGATGTTTGACAAAATTATGAATTCTTCTAAGAAAAGACAGTGAAAACCAAAAAAAATTTTCAGTAATCTTCAGGACAGTTACAAAACATAGCTAAGGAATAAAGGAGAATTTTTACAATATACATTACTGGTTGATACTGTATGTTTATCCTCTGATTGAGGTTCTGGCTGATATGTACATCTATTATCAGGCAGTACACCTCACTTGACGATATGTGTCAGAGGAAGAACGATTGTTTGCATGCATCTGAAGTCTGACTAGTGTAATATGTAGCTAGTTGGCGATGTATGCAATGGAGGGGCAAAGGAACTGGCCACCCTATCCTATTATCTCCGGTCTAGTTCCATCATAAGTGGTGTCTTCTTGGTATCATTTGTGAGGTTCAGATCTGTCTTCGGACAGTTGACTAAACAACAACTGTATGTTTCTCAATTAAATGTCATGTCCTTTAGTTTCAGTGTACTTTATTCTGGGCCAACTGTATGTTGTTAAGGTAAGCGTTCACTACATTGTATCGCACTCCTCGTACGAATAGCACGCAACGGATATTTTAAGTGCAGTGCATTCACTGTAACATCTCCATCTCATCGCCTCATTGGATTCCCCTATCAGCTGTTTAAAACATGACGTCGTACGATATTTACATTGCTGAAAACAGAGGAGTTGAGATTAGGTCTATTAATTATGACTGTTGGTGAATAAGAATTTGTAATTGCTTCATGCGTCTTGATTGAAGAGGAGGAAACGAAATTATATAATTCTTCGCAATTTTCTACAAGCGAAATAAGTTTTCCGTCTGCCATTTTGGCGCGACACTGAACATGGCACAACATAATAGTAACAGTTCACCAATTCTTCTTCTTCGGCTTTTTCCCACTTATAGGTTCGCCGTCTTCAGTTTCCATATATATCTATCGTTCCAATCTCCTTCTTCCAAATTCCTGTCATCCATTATTGCTCTGACATGGGTTTTTTATTACTGAAGTACGTAGCGGTAAGATGTTTTTATAGGGCCAGGTTGCCAGCCTGACGTCAAACCCCCATACATGGAGGACCTGGGTTTTCTTTTAGGGTTTGCTCCCTTAGCTGACAGGTCTGTTTTAAGGCGCTGAGAACTCGCCTTCTGCCCTATCTTGTTAGCTATAGTCTATTATGACTACAGTCAGGGAGCACGACGAGAACGTAGGATTAGGGCTTGTTGGCAGAACTGCTAAAAAGTCGCAGTGGCTTTTCCCGAGATTTATTGGGGTATACATAAGTTCACCAATTAAAACTGATTTATTAAAGGAGGCCATGATCGCACGCATCGGAAAAGTTGCTCATCCGAGAAACATGGACGGATTTGCCGAGAGCCGATGTGTGCGATACGATGTAGTGAACGCGGTTACATAACAATTACAGCAAAGATAGTCTTTTTCCGATCCGTGCGATTCGTCCGCTGAGTGTGATACGATGTAGTGAACGCTTTCCTTTACACCATCACCAAGATATCAATATTCTACCACTTTAGTTTCTTTGACCATGAATACATCTTTCCTCACACCGAGTAGGGGCACTCCCATGGTGGAACAAAAAATGGCAGAATTTCAAATGCCTACTGTAACAATATGAGCCAGAGCCCAATGCTAAATGTTTTAGTAGTTAGGACATGAACCAATGTAACTTATGCAATCTTGCCCAGTGACGTCATCTCCCCTTGCTACGGGCATGAGGGCGCCGAAGTTACATATAAAATTAGCAGTGCCACAGTCTCTCTCAGTAATATCTCAGCATCGAGAGCAGCTACAGACCTGTGCAACCACTTGGTATTGTCAGACCATCGGATCTATGCCCCTTCAGCACTGTCGTTCTTGGAAAAGTTGACGCCTCTACTCACCCCATTCCACCCGTTTCTCTCCCACTACGTCAAACAGCAGACCACGAACCTTGCCGAATAGGGATGTTGCCAAACTTCCGTAAAACAGTGTCATGTCTCTTGAATATTGCTTATAATAATGTAAGGTTAATTATTACTTATTCATAATTTAATTTAAGTAGGTCTAATGACGCTGATTGACTTATGCAAAATGCTATTACTTACTTAATAATATTTCTTTCACCAGTATTCATGTTGAGTTAACAACACTGGACTGCAAGTGCAAATAAACTGTCCCGCAAGAAGGCTCAAAATTGTGAGTAGTGGGGGAGAGAAAAAGAGACGGATAGAAAAGAGAGAAATAGGAATACAGGGAGAGAAATGAATTGCCGAGGCTGAAAAGGAATTAAGGTTCAGTTCGCATATCTTACAGGGGCACAGATCCAATGGTCGGACTATAGATTTATAATCGCGAGTTCTGCAATACTAAAGTGAAAATAGACACGTTCGAAATACTTTGAGTGAACCATAGTGAAAAATTTTGTTGTGAGCTGAACTCATTTGGAATGTTACTTCATATGGAAAGAAAATATACTGCACACTCTCTTTTACCAAAAAACCAAACTCTCCATTTGTCAACCGAAACAAAGATAAAACATTCAAACCAACACAACTATACGGGTAGTATCATTCCTGAAAACATGCGACATATTCTACGTGCAGATGTATCCCTGATGCAGCACAGAATTTTTTTAATCTCATTTTCTGTGTTTGTATCATCTTGTAATATTGTTTTTGCCTAGTTTGAGAACAGTACTGCCAGTTGTAAGATTCTTTTTTATTCACCAAATGCATGATCTCGAGTGTTGATGGCTTGGTGGACGGTAAAACTGACAAACATCAGCCCAAATCACTGTCAGACTTTGCCAAAGATTATGATGCATTTAAGAAAGTGAAAACTTCTTTTCCACATATACACAACATTGACAAGAGATTCGAACAGTGTTTTGAAAGCAGAAGAAACAATATCTTCTTTGGAATGCAAAATTCTCACAAAATAAGTTTATTAGGGACTGTATTTGAGAAAATGAACGGGTTACATCAGCTTCTTGTTTATGCGGATGACGTGAATATGTTAGGAGAAAATCCACAAACGATTAGAGAAAACGCGGAAATTCTAGTTGAAGCAAGTAAAGCGATTGGGTTGGAAGTAAATCCCAAAAAGACTAAGTATATGATTATGTCTCGTGACGAGAATATTGTACGAAATGGAACTATAAAAATTGGAGATTTATCCTTCTAAGAGGTGGAAAAATTAAAATATCTTGAGCAACAGTAACAAATATAAATGACACTCGGGAGGAAATGAAACACAGAATAAATATGGGAAATGCGTGTTATTCTTCGATTGAGAAGCTTTTGTCATCTAGTCTTCTGTCAAAAAATCTGAAAGTTAGAATTTATAAAACAGTTATATTACCGGTTGTTCTGTATGTTTGTGAAACTTGGACTCTCACTTTGAGAGAGGAACAGAGATTAAGGGTGTTTGAGAATAAGGTTCTTAGGAAAATATTTGGGGCTAAGAGGGATGAAGTTACAGGAGAATGGAGAAAGTTACACAATGCAGAGCTGCACACATTGTATACTTCACCTGACATAATTAGGAACATAAAATCCAGACGTTTGAGATGGGCGGGGCATTTAGCACGTATGGGCGAATCCAGAAATGCATATAGAGTGTTAGTTGGGAGGCCGGAGGGAAAAAGACCTTTGGGGAGGCCGAGACGTAGATGGGAAGATAATATTAAAATGGATTTGAGGGATATGATGGTAGAGACTGGATTAATCTTGCTCAGGATAGGGACCAATGGCGGGCTTATGTGAGGGCGGCAATGAACCTCCGGGTTCCTTAAAAGCCAGTAAGTAAGTATTTGAGAAAAATAAAGTGAATACTGATAAAGACATTACAATAGCATTTTATATGCTTTTTATGGAGTAATTCTTTTTGCTCTGTTTTTTAATGAATTTCGAAGTTTCTACACAATTATTTTATCTCTCCCCCCCCCCCCCCCAATCCTTTGAAAAATAATACAGTGAATTCACTGCAATAATTCTGTGACTCATTGTTTTAGTAACACCTAATATGATCAAATTTATTCTGTCTGCACAGAACAATTAAAATTTACAATGAAAAATTGTGAAACATTTAACAGTGCCTACTGAATGCATGTGAACGAGGATCAGATGATATTTTTCTAAGTATATTCTATATAATTAAAAATTAGAGAATGAATGTGACCGAGAGCAGACATTTACAGTGAGGAATTCTTGATAAAAATATAAAGATTCACATTGTCTCAGTAAAGACGAGATTTTTTTTTTTTTTAATAACAAGAGAATTGAATAAATGAGATTCTTTTAAATTATAAATGCATAACAGTATAATGTTCCAAAATTGACACCAATTATAAACCATTTTGATAATATATAAATTTGCAAATATAACACTTAAGGAAAATGTGAACTTGATCACAAAATAACAAATATCTCACAACACAACCATCATGTTCAGGACGACATTAACTAGGCAGTTCTCGTCAGTACCAACACACAAACGTTGCTAACAATATATTCAAACTTGTAATCCAGTTACAGAAACTGAAAATCATACCAGGACATTATTCTTCTCTCTCTTCAGTAGCAACATTGCACAACTGAACTGCAAGGTGCTTAGTGAACAAAGGCTGTGGTGTTCATATTAACCTATTAATACAGCTTTCCCCATCACTCCACATTATCAAGTTTCATTGTGTCATTTTCTCAAGTATCAGTTTCATTCCACAATGAAAACTAATCCAATTTATTTTGTTTAATTTCATATTCTCATTTTTCTCCTTTCATGCATAGTATAAAAATGCAACAAATTAACAATCAGTAAAACAATAAAAACAAAAAACATATTGCAAAAAATATTATACATTTTATCTTAAGTTAAAGACACAAAAAGTGAGAACAATGTACTATGAATAAAATTTAAGAAAAGTAGAAACTCAAAAGGACTTGGCAATGACTTACATTAAGAAATTTTTTAGTTGTACAATACCTTCTTTTTTTCTCTTAGAAACAGGAAGTTCATTGCCTCTGTTACTAAGAACTCATTAATGAACCCTATCTGAATGTAGTTATCAATTCATATATCTTTTCACTGTTCAACATATTTCAAACACAGTAATCACCTCTCAATTGTGTAGGTAGATCAAACTGTAATATTTTAAAGTATGTTAAAAAAGTATGAGGAGAAATTTAAAAGAAAATGTCACGAGAGAAGTACCTTGTTCCAATAAACTGAGAAATGATTGAGATTGGTACTTTTAGGTTATCCTGCCATATGCTGAGATATGATTTCTCGGAAGTTTCGGAACTGTTTACATGTTTCATTATCAGGGTCATATTCTCCACCATCTCGAAGGAGTGCCTATTCTGTTGGTTGTATTATGCTTTGAACTAGTGTAGTCGATCCTTATAGGCCTCAAGAGATACTACCCTAATCTGGAAGGGTCACCTTTTCTGTTGGGTCTGTTATGCTTGAAACCAGAACAGATGACTTTTCTAAACCTGTTACTACCTTGAAAATGGAACCTGCAAATGGTTCCTAACTCCAGAAAAATCTTATTTCAACACACGGTTGGGCAACCAAAAGCTTCTCAATATCCCAACTATCATGAGAACTCGAAATTTCAGAATTAAGAAATGTTTTCTACGAAGGCTTAGACTGTCAGACTGCGTCTTTCCGTCAAATACGGAGAGTTGTTTCCGATCTCTGGAAACTAATTTGAATGACGTCATAAGCATCAAGAGCCACATGACAGCTGAACTATGGCGAGAGGTGACAGACCAGTAGTGAGTGATTTCATAGTCAGAGTGCATGGTGTCTCAGAGCAGCAATGCCCAAGAAAATCGAGCCTTTTTTTCCAATGCCAAGTACAGTTACGTGAAAATCATAGAAGTATGCAAAAAAAAAAAACGTGTTTTCGTTATTTCCAAGAAAGGCATCTTCTGTGTACTTAATAAGACTGGCAAAGCTCGGATGGAATTAATTTGTATCATCTCAGAGGATGCAACTTGTGGAAGGGGGGGGTGAATTTGCTGGCCTTTTCCCCTCTGGAATTAATCCCATCCGAACTTTGCAATGCCCAAGAAAATCGAGCCTTTTTTTCCAATGCCAAGTACAGTTACGTGAAAATCATAGAAGTATGCAAAAAAACGTGTTTTCGTTATTTCCAAGAAAGGCATCTTCTGTGTACTTAATAAGACTGGCAAAGCTCGAATGGAATTAATTTGTATCATCTTGGAGGATGCAACTTGTAGCGGGGGGTGAATTTGCTGGCTTTTTCCCCTCTGGAATTAATCCCATCCGAACTTTGCCAGTCTTATTAGGTACACACAAGATGCCTTTCTTGGAAATAACGAAACCACGTTTTTTGCAGGCTTCTATGATTTTCACGTAACTGTACTTGGCATCGAAAAGGGTCGCAATGTATTCCTCCCAAAAAGACTCGATTTTCTTGGGCACTGCTGCTGTGACACACCGTGCATTCTGACTATGAAATCACTCACTACTGGTCTGTCACCTCTCGCCACAGTTCAGCTGTCATGTGACTCCTTATGCACATGACGTCATTCAAAGTCGTTTCCAGAGATTGGAAACAACCCTACGTACTTCCTGTAATACTGATTTGTGAAATAAACATTCCTTACTACTTGCACAATACGAGAGGATTATAGATATTTCATTTACATTATTAAACTGAGTTAATAGAAAGTCATATCACCAATATATCTCATCTTCCGATTCCCAGCTGAAAAATGCCCTCTAATCCATCAGCATTCCTATGCATCAAGAACAATGGCAGTAATTTGCAGTTCATATTCAGTCACGCAACTTGTCAATCCAGCCATGCAATGCAACTACTGAGACAGGGACAGCCTCTTAGTGTGTACTGATGCCAGCATCAGCCAATAGAAACAAACCGTGTAGGGATGACTGTTTCTCAGGTATCAGGAGGTAGGAGCTAACATACCTCTACGTGGTGCTCACTCTGAAGGCAACACCACGCTGGACTTGCTGCCATCTTGGCTGCTGACTGACTGTGAGCTGCGGAGAGATTTTCTGCCAAATGGTTCCAGGTAGGCAGATGGGGCCCAGCCCTCTAAATGTGATCCTGGGTTCATCATAATAAAAAAAATACAAGATAATATTTAGTTAATCAGAAAGTACATGCACGCACATACACACTCACAAATTAATGACTTATACGGAGTGAGAAAAAAAAACACAGAGCCTACCACAGTAAGAATTGAAGACAGACTGACGTGAATTGTAAAGGATGGAAAGTCGATTAATTAAAAAGAAAAACATGTATTGGGAGAGCTCCTAAAAGACGGAGAAATTCAGGTAATCTGAAATAAAAGGTGAATAGAAAGAGAAAATGGGAAAATAAAAGAAAAAAAATTGTTATACTAGCGAACTTGAAGGCATAATGAACAGCTCAGATATATGAAGTACAACTAAACATAAGAAATCACAAATCAAATTCATTAACAATATTTCTCGATTAAATTACATTTGATTAAAGAAAGTTCAATTCACTTGCACTTAAGAATATTCTTGTAAGGAGAATTTAACGTTAATCTAGGTTTAAATTGGCGTGACCGTCTGTCAATTTTTACATAATTTATAACCACATACTCTATTATCATTTCAAATGTTTAAAATGAAATAATATTTTTAACAGTGCTACTACAATTTTGTAATGATCATTAATATTTTTGCTTCCCAATAATGTTGTGAAAACATTTCATCTGTGCCACTGGACTGTATTAAAGTACTACTTTGTCCACTATAATATAGAGAAAGTAACGTTTGTAAGAGCCTAAAAAAATATTTCTTAAAAATGTAAATCTGATTTTTAAAAACTCGTCTGAAAACTCACAAAAACTAACTACATAATTTTACAGAAGTACAACTTTTACTAACAGTGAAAAATGAAAAACATTTCTTTGCAAACACTTAGTTAAAGTGATATTTACACACTTCCAGGAGAATGCAAAGCTTATGTTTTTGGCTCAGATATACATGTGTTAACATTATTTCTTCTTCTAGGTGAATTCCAAAAAGAGTAACTATCGAGAAACACACATAACGCTACTGTTGTACAGTACAATCCTGCTAAGTGTTGCTGCTCTTTTATTAAAACAAGTCTTCAGGAGACAAAAGTTCTTCTTACACAATACATTTTTCATATTTTACCAAGTTTTACTTTCAATATCTCGTAATGTATGTATTAATTAATAGTATAAGGAAATCGAATGTGTTTTTAGTTACACAACCATTAGGGATTCTATTTTATGATTTAAAAAAATCTTGAATTTCGGTATAAACACTTGGTTAATTTAGGTTTTATTTCGCAAAAAATAAATAAATCAATCAATCGATCGATCGATCGATCGATCGATCCATCAATCAATCAATCAATCAATCAATCAATCAATCTTAATGTATCCAGCTGTTTGCTGACAACATAAAGTCCACTACAGTCCATTGTAGTCTATTCAGTTGTTTTTCACGAGAAATGAGGGGTATTTTGATCGGTGTTCATTATAGATGCCTGTTGCTAGTAGCCAGAGGTGGGGTGTAGTCAATATATACTGCAGGGCTGTGTCTTCTGCAACTGGTACTGATGATTTTAATTTACTTCTTTAAATAAGTAAATAAACGAACGAATAAATAAATAAATAAATTCTTAAGGTTCTTTGTATTATACAGAGAGCTATACCTGAAAGCCAGATATGTGTAACACACATTTATTGTTCATTAACAGAAAACCACAAATTTAAGTCACACAGTAAGTGTGCACTCAATACTGGGCTCAGATGTTCTGTCAATTCATTTGAGGTATGTGGATATAGGGGAATAACTGAGCCAGGGTCTGGTACAGTTCCAGAGTAGGCCAGTCGGTAGAGCATTGGTACGTTCAGCCAAAGTCCTGGGTTCGATACCCGGTCCTGGAACAATTTTTCCCTTGAAATTATTCAAGTCAGGTTTACAAGGAGCTATAACTGAAATTCAGATTGTATAACGAAATCTTGTACTTTTATTAAAAATCTATAAATTAATGTTCTATAGCATAGCTAAATTGGTAAAGATATATTCCTATTTACGCCATGAAGGTCTACAGGGTAGTGAGAGATTAAGGCTCCCATTTATTCTAGACAAGCAGTAATCAGCATTAGTAGTAACAGTGCTTGCTGCCTTTGCCCTTGAGGATATATTAATTTCTGTTAGAAGCAGAGTAAATCCCAGGACTAGAGCAACGCCAAAAGGATTGGATCAATGGAGAAAATACATGACCACATCAGAATCGAACCCGCGACCTTTAGGCTTTCAGAATAACGTCTTAACTGTGATGCTTCCGAACATCCCATACTTCATCTAGACCTTGCGAAATGGAGATAATAATCCGAAATGACACATACCTATCACTCTGACATACCACCAACCAGCACAGCCAACCTTGAGCAGTTCTACTGCATCGCCCTCATGCATTGACACTTCACTGTGGCCCATGGCACAGTAGTCGGCCAAAGCTGTGAAACGACCTCCTCCCTGAAAAGAAAATATCCCATGATCAATTTCACGAAAACAAATTCTTAATTTTATCATGAAGTTTACAAGACACAGCTCTCTATACAGAGTGGAGGATCTTTTTGAAAGATGATTCCTGAGCAAAGTATAAAGGTACGGTCACATGTCGCTACTTTTGCAGCACTGCAGTACAAAAAACTGCGCAACTCTCGTACTGCGATGTGTGAACAACGGTGCAACCCAAAAAGTAGCGGCTGGCGAACCTGCTGCCCGCTACTTTTTCATGCTGCGCGCAGCTTAAAAGTAGCGACGTGTGAACAGGGTTCTCAGGGTTGCAGCCGCAGCATTTTTTATATCGGTTTTGTTGAAACTTTTGCTGCGGTTGCGACCAGTGTTGCCACTCATATGTGCAAATGATACTTTTATTGTTTGGATGTATTTTAATGTTAGATGTGATGAAAATAAATTATTTGTAACAGTTATTAAATGCACAACACAGTCTGAGCATATTTTCTGACGATATAATTCACTTTTTTAATTTTCTGTAGCGTAGTTTCAAACAGAAGGGTTGCCAACATTGATTACTTGAATATGCTGTTGGTTATCATTTAAGTATATAGGCGTTGTTAAAAGCTTTATAATAAAAATAATGCCAATTTCTGAATACTAGTTAGGACAGAAAAGCAAATAATAGACAAGTAGCTTTTGCATGAGTTATTAATAATGCGAACATAACCACAAAATATATATTGAGAAGTCAACAAGGAGATGGAAACCTGCAGCATGACTGCGGCTGCAAAAGTAGCGCCTTGTGTGTGAACAGACTCACAACCTCCAGTTGCAACTTTTGCAGCACTCGGGTTGCGCAGCACAAAAAGTAGCGTGCAGCGCACTACTTTTGGCTTACGTGTGAACACGACATGCAACTTTTGCAGCTGCAGTACAAAAGTTGCGCAGCAAAAGTAGCAACGTGTGACCGTACCTTAAATGGTAAAGTCCCCCTATTTTGTTGCTTTATGCTTAGATTTTTCAGAAATAAATATATTATGTGATAATTTTTGATTCTATTATATTTCGAACACATTTATAAACGTCTTTACATTAAAGTTCTCAGTTTCAACAAATATTTTGCATAATGTACTGTCACATTACGGTTTAGGAGTATTTGAATACTTCAATTTTATTAATAAATTACTTTAAGTAATGGCGATGTTGTTACTGAAATGTAGATGTATGCTTCCCCCTAAGGTCTGAGTACTACTGGGTGTAGAGCGTGTAGAGTTGTGCTAGGATGTGGGTTTGATTCCCGCTTGGGCTGATTACCTGGTTGGGTTTTTTGTGAGGTTTTCCCCAACCATAATGTGAATGTCAGGTAACCTATGGCGAATCCTCGGCCTCATCTCCCTATCATCAATTTGATCAATGCTGAATGACCGAGTAGTTGATACATCGTCATTAAAAAAAATAACTAAAGTTTGTAGTAAAAATCAATCTCAAAGAACGTGTTCTTCCCGTGTACTCTTAAATTATTTCTAGAAACAAAGTCAATTTCACACTAAATAAAAATAAATAACGCAAAGTGGCAAAGAAAAATTCTGTTCCTTTTATCTTAAGGATTTACCCTGTGACATTACTTTTACTGAACACTTTTCACCCTGTACAGTCAAATTCTGTGTTGTTCTCAATTAAGAAATCTTTTGTTTAAAATGAAATGTATAGCATAATGCTCAGATGTGTACCTCGTTATGCTCAGTGTACGTGTCTTCATCCTCACTATTGCTGTAATCCGAACTCCAGGCCCCCCCTTCACCCTCCTCCTCGCCATTCTCCGACACTGTGTGCTGTGGCAGGGGATGAGAAGTGGGTCTTGTGATGGACTCACTATCTGTATTGAAGGCAGCCAGGTTGTTCGCTACTCCTGTGTGACTTTCCCAAGAACTAGTCTGACGGAGAGGCCTGTACAAAAGTTAATGTCATCATTATATTAACACACAAAAATTACAAGCCCATGTCTACACTTATGGACAGAAAAAAATACCAGTACAAACCAACCACATGCGCTCTCAAAACACGTCACATTTGCACCTGTACACTCTACATACGAATATGCCATACTTATGTACCGTAAACTGGGGTTACTTTGGACAGAGAGGAAACTTTGAACATTTTTTCAGAAAATCATATTTAGGTTCCTACATGCTGCACTTGTTATAGATGGAGTTAAATTATCATAAAAATCATTCTCATACCAAATTTACCTCCATCTAACAAGTGTAGCATCTAGAAACCTAAATATGATTTTTCTTAAAAAATGTTCAAAGTTCCCTCTGTTTTCAAAGTAACCTCAGTTTACAGTATACACGAAATACAGTAAAACCTCATTTTAACATTCCCGTTTTTAAGGAATAATCTGTTAAATCTCAATCAAATTACCATAAGAATATTTACTTACTTGCAAATGGCTTTTAAGGAACCTAGAGGTTCATTGCCACCCTCACATAAGCCCGCCATCGGTCCCTATCCTGAGCAAGACCAATCCAGACCCAATCTCACCTTCCTCAAATCCATTTTAATATTATCCTCTCATCTACGTCTCTACCTCCCCAAAGTTCTTTTCCCCTCCGGCCTCCCAACTAACACTCTATATGCATTTCTGGATCCGCCCACAAGTGCTTTTCATTTTGGGGTTTCGTAACAAGCTGTTTTTTACGGTGATGGATTGTTACCCCTTCACCCAAACTCCAAGCTAGAGGACCACCCCTTATCGGCTTTTCGCGACAGCTTATTCAACATATTCGCAGCTACCCTCCATATCTGAAGGTCGTCTCCTCTATCCACAACCTGAGGAAGTGCCATGCTGTGGTGATAGGGATCCACAATACACGAAATTACCATAAGAATAATGTAAATAATTCCCACTTCCTTAAAAGTGGGTATTCCTTCTCTTTTAAGGAATAGAAGTCGAGCGATTTCCTTATAATGAAGTCTGAAATATCGACTCAACTTTCAATAATCAACAGTACCGGCGTATTTGATAGCCCATCTCAATCGAAGGTAATGAAGCGTCATGTGGTGGTGTTAATCTTTATTGTTCTCCATGGTCTTGCTTTGTTCTCGCGAGTTGTGTGGATCCTGTTATGCTGTTTGTGCATTGTTATAATGGCGACTAAACAGAAGAAATTAACTACTGGACAGAAGTGAAAATAATAAGAGTGTTAAGGCTAATCCTAATCCTCAAATAATATTATCGCATATGGCAAGAAAGCATGGTTTACCAATTACTTCATTATGGGAAATAATGAAGAAGGAAGATGAAATTTTCAATGCCGAGTTTCAGTGTGGTTCAGGTTCAACTAAACAGAAAAACATTCGTGCCTTACCATTTGAAGACTTGGAAAATATTATAATGAATTGTACTGTAAATAACTGTAGGCCTAATTAAATGATTATAATGTTTGGTATATAACATACATGTTAGTACTACTTATATTAGCCTTTCCTTCCAATTTTATATAAACTCCTTTACAGAAAATCCCTATTTAAGGAAGGGGAAAGAAAAAACTCAAGAGATTCGTTAAAAAGCAGTTCTGCTGTACTCACATCACCCTCGCCTGCTTCTACGTGCTCATCCCACTTCCCCACCACGTCAACACATCAAAACATTAAATGGTTTACTGATCTCTTAAACATTTTTGTAAGATGTAATATCATGAGAATAAAATCTGGCACGCTGCAAAATTTAATTAAACCGTATCTGCAATTCGATATGCTATCTGTGAATTAAAAGTAAATACTGTATTTTTTTCTCTTTATTCTTCTATAAATCTGCCAATAATAACATGATATGTTGGTCACAGAAAATTCAGAGATCTATGACAAACTGGAGAAGGCTCTAAACTGAACGAAAATGTTTGATAGTTTACTAATTTAAATTGAAAATCTTTCTTTCCTCTCGTTGTGCATTGTCTGATTATGCAATCTATACAATAAAGGGAGAGAATATACTTCACTGCAAAGCTATATTCAAAATGAACCTGTGCAAAACATGCAAGAAGTCAAATGGAGCATCAGCAACCAACTACAGTAGAACCTCTATTATCCGTGGTAATGAAGGGGATGGACGGAACGGTTAATCGAAAAAATCGGATAATCCGTACCATGAAAGATTTTGTTATTTCCTGCATGGTCTTGTATTTAACTCGCTATGTAGTGGATCAGAAGTTCACTAATTTAAGTCTGGTTGTCAACGACGGGATTTTTTAAGGGCCAAGGAAGCCCTTTGTAATGACTGTCTCAGGAAAGATAGGAATAAAGGAGGTCTCATGTTGTAGATTTACATAATTTTTTACACTTTATCATTGTTTCTTTTTATTAAATCGCGCACTTGTAACTCCAATCTCGTATTCTGATGCGAGATGAGCCACAGTTTCTCTTTGTCAAACCATTCAAATTATTTCCATTTTTTTTCGATACTTAGCACAACACGTTTTCTGTTAACATCCGTGGAAGACTTTTATATACAAGTTATATTATAGAACGGCACTTTGAACAGTAGACAATGTTTTGTAACGATAAAGGCTTGTAATAACACTCTCTAGCAAAAACGTATGTAGAACCTACTTGCACAAAAGAGTACTTCATGTAAATTATTTATTTCTGAAGAAAAAAAAAGAACGAGAAATAGACAGTCGGATAATCCGCCAATCGGTTAATAGGGTGACGGATAATCGATCGGGGTTCTACTGTAATCACGTTCAAGTTGTATACTTTATTTCTCCTGTAATGACCTCTTCATTATGACTGAAATACAGTGATACATTAGGCGCAGTTTTTGTGTAAGTAATATAAATATAATTATTAATAAAGCAGTCACACCTGTGGATTGGTTTTCCTGTGCCTGCCAGTGAGTACTGGCGAATCTTTTCTCCTTTCAGCTCGGCAAGTTGCTCTAGCAGCACACGCTTGATCTCACAGACCCAAGCATCTTTCTGTTGTACTGTGAGGGCCTGAATTGTGTGCACCTCTTGACGACCTTGCAGCCACACCTCGAACTTGCGAGCGTCACCCTTTACAGACTCTGTGAGACCAATCTGAGACATCTGACAGAACATCAACATATCAAATATTTTGACTCTGGGTTCTTTTCTATTTTATTTAAGACTATAGTTCCAATCGTAACATGGCAAAATGATTTTCGTATTCAAATATCTATCTTTTTCGAATGTAACTTATAATTATGATAAATAAAACATGCATTGTATGTATGAGCTATTCCATCTCAAATCGACCGAAATATAGAGAAAATTGACCTTTGCAATTTTTAAATACAATGAAACTTTTTTTGTACGTAGAGAACTGTGATACAATACTTTGTGCGAAGTTTGAGGCATCAGAACTTCATAGTGTTTAAATTAAAAATATTTAAATTTATTGTATTTTCATAAAATTAGCAACTTTAAACTGTTGTGGCTCAGAAAACCTTTCACCCAATGATCAAAACCATGGTTTATTTTGATGCTGAGAAATTAAAGTTTATATTGACATATAAACAGTTTTTCTTACTTTTTATGGAAATGGAGAAATTTAGATTTTTCTTCATTAAGACACCTTTGACCACGAAAAAATATTTAAAAAATATATGATTAGATTCCGCATTGAAAGTACAAATGAACACATATTTTTTACTGGTGTACCGTTGATAAGAAAGTATTGAAAATATCAAATAAAGAAAATTAATAGTACGCGCGTGAAGTAACCAGCTGACTGTGAGATGGGAGCTAGCCGAGATAAGCAAGGCCAGGAGACAAACACGTGATGTTTCGTCTAGTAGCGCATAGCTGGGCTAGCTTTATCACAAGTTTTCATAAACACAGCAGTAAAATGACGCCCAATGCTTGCTTATCTTCAGCTCTCGGCCAGTGCGTGCGGTACTGCGCTGTTCAAGTCTAGGCGTGTGAAAATAATTTATTTAATACCCTCGAAACTTATTGCTGAGCCACTAACCAAACAATGCCGAAGTCCCTCTTAATAATGGAAGGTTTTTTCTCAATATTTTTTACATTTTTACAAATTGGCAAAAAGCCTAAAAGTAAGTAAAATCAGATTATCTGTCTCTCTGTATATAATAAAAATAAGAATTACTTCTTAACATAACCTACCAAATGTCAGCTTCAAAATGAGCTCCCGTTCAATGTTCTGCAGTAAATGGTTCCAGAGTTCTGAGCGCTGAAAGAGGCTTGTTTTTATAAAATACACTAAATTTGTCGCTCAATAGTACGAAAACCGTTTGACTTTCGATAGTATATTTTTGAAAATGCACTGTCCTCAGCACCTTGTATAAATCGGGAAAAAATTAGAGTATTAAAAAAAATGCGAGTTTTTTTACTGATCGATTTCATATGGAATAGCCTGTATGTACGCACATATTTGTACTTTGAGTGTACATGCATGTGTATCTCCAGTGAGTGGCCGCACACATATTTTAAAACTGTAACAGAAGAAAATCCAAACTTCGAGGAAAGTGTCTATAAGAAATATTGATATGACTAGTGTATACGAATTCTTATTTCATGTGTATGACTTATCAATCTGTAATGCAGAATTCATTGCCTCTTCTTGACAATGCTATGAGAAACCACCTTCATTTTTAAAACTTACCAATGTTTATTATTTTCATTTTGTTACAAAGCCATTACTTTCAGTTATACTGACAAAAATAGAACTATATTCTTTGTGTTCAGCTAACACAATTTTATTTTTTGTTAATTATTTTTCAGCCACATGTTTATGAAAATGTGAGCTTGAAACTCTCAAATAACTGACTTCTAATAATTATGTTCAGATATTCTAAAATTGCTTTTGTGGTCAAGTTGCTGAACACTTTTATCAGGGAGACCTCACACCACTCTGGTAGCTGAGACCCTCATCAACTCCCGTCACCAGGAAAATAAACATGGGTGCCCTTGATGGAAGATTTTCAAATTAACTCATCGATACTGGCGTTGATATGACTGTGGTAGGAATTTAGGATAGACATATAATTCACTAATATTTAGCGAGTTCAATAAAATTATTATTCACGTCATCTAGCAGCTGACTTGAAGGGGAGTAAATACAAGGGAATAACTTGAACAATCATAAGGTATGCAGAAAAATTTGGTGAAGTTAAGAACAGTAGTAATTTTGAATGGCTAACAGAAAAAGGAAGATTTTTTTAGTTGGTTATTTAACGACGCTGTATCAACTACTAGGTTATTTAGCGTCGATGAGATTGGTGATAACGAGATGAAGCCGAGGATTCGCCATAGATTACCTGGCATTCACCTTATGATTGGGGAAAACCTCGGAAAAAACCCAACCAGGTAATCAGCCCAAGCAGGGATCGAACCCGCGCCCGAGCGCAACTTCAGATCGGCAGGCAAGCGCCTTAACCGACTGAGCCATGCCGGTGGCTGACAAAGGAAGAAAAAGAAGCAATAACAATATGTTGTTGTTGTTTTCTAATGCCAGGCGTTTGACAATAAAGTCATTTGACCTCTTGCACTCCAATATTTTTCAAAGATATTATCATGACCAGCCAATGAAGCACAGATTTAGCAATAACAATATTTCGAACAGAAACGTCATACAATAAGAAAATCAGAACAGCAAAGAACAACAACTGCCTGCCAACTTGTGAAAGATTATTCCGAGATGACATATCTAGCAATTGTATCAGGATGATAGAAAATAAAAGGTTTAAAACATAGCTGATGACACTGGCAATAAATCGATGGTGTTTGGGTAAAACAAGATAAGCAAGTTTTGAGATAAATGAAAATTAAACTTCGTACCTTTATTGCAAACAATTTTCTTCATAAATAAAACACATTAAATGCTAGTGTTATTTCGTTTTTTGCACACCCACTTGTAGAATTTAACTTGTGTATTCACCCAGGGAGCAAATCTCCATTTCCACAAAAAATGACTTAACTCCCTTTACCCGAACAACATCAAATTTTTTTTAGCTCCTCCAACAGTTGTATAACCAATGCTTTTTTTCTGGAAAAAAGTTTACCGGAACTCTATCACTCGATCACATTATACAACAAAAACGTAGATTTAAAAATATTAGGCCTACATATTATTAGGCCTAATATTACTTTATATTACAATAAGTTCCAAACGGAGCTCATCAATTTTAAGCATAATGGAAATTTTGTGATTTCGAGCTATAGTTTCAGGATCAATAACGGAAGATGGCAGCATTATAGATTGCATGAGTTACTTTTGCACCAACGATAATAATGAGAAAATGTAAACTCTTGGACTCGGCAGTGGCGGCAATTTTAATTTTCAATTTCGCTTATAAAATATATCTCGGAATTTGTAATGACAAAAAGTTTACCGGAACGCGTTCCGGACCGTTCCGGCTGAAAAAAAGCGCTGTATATAACAATGAGGTGAAAATGCTGACGAACAGAATGAAATTTTCTAACAAAACAATCATACTTCTTTTATTTTTATTGCAGAAACTCACCTTGAGGTACCTTTTAAAGTGGTATGTATCTTTGTTATGAACCTCTTTTGCAGCTTTCTTGCAAAAAATCATGGCCTTCTGATACAAGAAAATGTGCCTCTGCATTGGTTTGAGTCTCAATTCTCGTAGTCTGTCCTTTTTGCTGTCTGTCCAGACTGAGAACGAACCTTGCATCAGCAGTTCGCCCTGGTCACACAACTCACCCTACAAATCAGAAAAAATTAAATTGCAACGCACACAAAATATTTACAATTAAACATCTGAATACTTTCTATTAACCAACTTGTACATATTTTGGTGTGTGTATAAGCTTCAGGGCTTCTACCGCGTTGTCTTGGTGTTATTGGCTGACGTTTCGACCGCCGTGTTGTGGCCATCTTCAGAGCAGATGGCAACAACACAGCGGTCGAAACGTCAGCCAATAACACCAAGACAACGTGGTAGAAGCCCTGAAGCTTATCCACACACCATGTACACCAGCTGCGGAAGCCTACGCGAACACTTGTACATATTTTGTTTAAAAATTGCAATCGTTAAATCCGATAAACTTGTTTTGGCTGCATACAAGTGTATGAGAGTAAACGCATTATTCTATAGAAAAACTAGCGACAATAAAGCATTTACAACACAGATGACTTACCCAGAAGCCTGTAATGGCAATCTGATGCATACTGTCATTCACACACTTCAGTACAACCAACATACAGTCCAAAGCCTCCTGTAGTTCCTTGCAGCAGTTTCTATCATCACTATATCGCAGAAGATCCTGTAATTCACACCATAAAAGTTTACAAAAGAACTGCAATACTCAACTTGAATTCAAAATGTCATCTGTCCCTGATGCTAAGAACTAAACTGAAGAAATTATGTTTAATTATCTTACTTTACTCAAGACTATCATGAATAAATAATTTGAGACAAAAGAAAAACAGAAAAAAAGAAAAAAGTTGTGTAATCAAGATGTATAGAAAAAGACGGACATCTGACCTCAATCGAAATTTAGAGAGCTGTGGTTTTTTATACAATTTTTCATGCTCTTTCCAGTTATAGTGAAACTAAATACAAACTCTAACACTACATTTATAAAATAAATTGTATTAAAAACTACAAAGGACACTGTGAATTAAAAAATTGCCTCTAGATCAGAACTATGGAGACGACAGATGTCCGTCTTTGATATTAAGCTACTTATATATATTGCCTATGATTACAAGTAAAATGTAACAGACTAGGCTTCGGACAATGAAGGACATCACTTCGAAGCTAGTCAGCCTGGTAAACTGCAAAAGTTAACACCGTAAAGATGATATAAAGTCATTCAGTGATTATAAGTGTTAAAAGAGTGTATCGAACAATGAATAAGAAATGGAATACTTCTACCTTGTACTGACTTAGCTTAGCAGACTTCAAACACAAAGTGAATACAGTTGTCTGCAATGTGAACTGTTAGTTTCTTAAACCAGCAAGTGAATGACAATTTTATTTTGAACATACTGTACTTTTTGTAACAAAAATAAATGGTTACAGAATGTAAAAAGAAATCATAAATGGAAAGAACATGTATGCAGAATGTATCAGCATCGATTGCTCAGTCACTACCAGACTAATGGACTGGGTAGAAAGAAAAAGTAATAGAATGAATCTCACAAGAAACAGCAGAATTAGTTTTAACCTTTAGAGTGCCAATCCATCGTGACTGTATAATTTTGCTAGAAGTGCCGGTCACAATCTAATTGTGATATAGTTCCCCTTATGTAAATTTACTTGGCATTTTTCACATAATACTACGCAAAGAAGGTCGGCACTAAGACAATTAATGGATAAATGGTGGAAACAGTACCCAATCCTTGAAGAGACGAAGAATTAGGCCTAATGACTGCATCAAAAAATCAAAAAAGAATTTATGACGATTAAGCAGTTAAATTACATTACTAGACTCGTTTATACTATGAAAATTCGAAATTGAGAAAGGAATATTATTGCAACTTCTATTCAATTTGATCTTAAAAAAAATGTTAAAGATATTCAATTAAAAGCACTTTTTTGCTCACCTTGAGCAGGAGTTGATATTTTGTTATCCTTTGCACTGGTTTAAGGAGATAGGCTGCTAGTGGAAGTTTATGACCAAGCTTCAGTTGGCAGGCCTGGAAGAACATATTCTTTTCTCCTACAGTCTCCCTGAGGCGTTCTGAACGGGGGCTATTTTGGCAGTAATAACTATATAAACGAAGGAACGCATCTCTCTATTGGGAACAAACACAACAAAAGTTATATTAGTAACATTTAACTATAATAATAAATAGAATGATTACTGTATTGCTATTATCATATACCGGTATTAGTGTTTTGAACGATATAAGTGTATCTATTTCAAAGGATATCATTTGTCATATTATAATATACTGCAATGCAAAAGAAAATACAGCTGAACTTGGGTATAGCATCACCAAATGGAGTAAAGAAATGTTGCAATAAACAAGTGTCGTACAAAAAAAATAAATACAATAAATAAAATTCAAGGAAGAATACATTCACAATATCATGTATTTTGTACACTACTATAATTTAATTTGTAATTTTATATAAATCTACACTACTACAACTTTTTAAAATACTTTATGCTCGACCATGCCGAAATGTAGTAATTATACACCTGGTAGTAGCCCTTTAATGCATCTCATTAAAGTACACCTATTCATTATAATTCAGTTGTTCAGCCAATGAGAAATCACCATTGTACCATTATAAAACCGCAAGTATCGATTATTCTCGAATATGCAATCGAAAGACAATTACCGAAAAGTCACGGAGGCTGGAAATCCAATATTGTCGCAGAAGGTTATGTTCTGTTACTATAATACTTAGCGTTAATTGTAAATAATATTCAAATAAATTCAATTTGTCATCTTGTTTTTCAATTCTAAATCAATTTCCAGGTTATATCAAGACTAATGTTCATGTTATTCTCTAGATTATATCAAGGTCAATGACATTCGTGCCTCGGAAAAAATCAATACTTTCGCGTCTGCGCACATCTCACAATTCAGGTCAGTTCCGCTCCTCACTTACATAACCATAACATGAATACTTATGAATAATTTCAAGTTAGAAATATGGTCGAGCATAAATAGTCGTATGAAACTTGCCTATAATGGTAATTAAGACGCTCGTATGAAAATTATGAAACTTGCTTGCACTTGTTTCATAAACAAACATACTCGCGTCTTAATTACTACCATTATAGGCTCGTTGCATAATGTACTATTACACCACTCTTGTATTTTTTATGATTATTTAAAAAAATTAGAACATTCTACTGGATTGTTGAACATAGTAACTACGGAATAAAGTACTAGAATGTACACTAATTAAAATACGTACAGTACTCTCAGTAATTAAGAATGTTGGTTGAAGAATTCTGTAATTTTTTTCTGCTTCCATTTTGCAAAATACTTCATCTTTAAATCATTCTCAATTCTTCCTTAATCAAACCAAATTCACGGCTCACATCACCTTTCTTTTTACCACTTTCGATTTGTCTTTTAACATTAACTTTATCTTTCATTCTTAAATTTTTTCTTTTGCACCCAGCTCCATTATACCGTATGTTAAACCTATATGCAAATTACAGTACAATATACAACTTGGCCTGCTATTGTTTGTAAAAGATTGTTGGCATAGACGAAGAAGTTAGAATTTGGGACCTACCTCACATTTTTTTTTTTTGTTAAAGAATTCCACTTCTTGGCTAATAAAATGCTTTTGTCACAGTAAGGAAAAAGGTATTGGTCACTAATGATATTTCCGGCTACCTGCAAATTCCTCTGAATAACAGTTTCTGTTTATGTACAATGAACTTCTGAAGCATTTACATTGTTGTCAAATGTTGCTATAAACGATTGTTTATTAAAAATAATAAGTCAGATATGTTTAATACAGATAAAACTCACATTTTTTAATGACTGTTGCTGTAGTTAAGGTGGAGCACTAACACTGGCCACTACAACCAAGTTAAACTGTAATGTTTCTACCCTCACCCTACTTCAAAATTCAATATAATCAGAAGTTACAATTTGTTTTATACATTACATAAATTTCTAATGTTAAAACAGAATTCTTTTTAAATGCTCAACGTAACTGTTAACCAGCTCATGTCGAAAACTCCCTTCAAATTGTTTATACTGTCAGATATCCAGAGCAGACAAATAGAAAACAATAACTACTCATAATGACTATAAGGTTGTGAAATTAAATATTAGCGAAATTATGAGTAGTCTCTGATGTTGAGTAGGTACACAGCGCTTGCTCAGCTGTTGAAGCACATTGACAAGGAAGGCTCACCAAGTGATAATAATTTTCACAATGATTGTTCTCCTACACGTTCCATTTTAAGTATGAAACCTCTCTATACATTTGTACATCCGGAGAAAGCCTAGTTTTCGACATATGATTTTTTTCAAATTCTCCAATCCAGCAGTGGCGTAGCATGAAATTTTGAGCAGGGGAAGCTAACTAAAGTTGTCTTTCATGCAATATGAGAAAACGTATTACAAAAATACAGTCTTAAATAAATAGTAGTCAATTTCAAGTCAGCAGTCGAAAGTTGGTTGGAACATCATAAGTAACACCAATAAGGCATGACCTGAAATGAGACGTAATAAAATATGATTTCACGGTTTACACATATCTCTTAACAAATAGACATGTATACGTATAATATTAGCTCACTCCCTGTCATACTTAGAGAAATCACAATATTAATATCATTACGTAAGTATGCGTCTGTCTTTTGGTTGTGTCCTTCATTGACAGCAAGGGAGTTTGTCATTTGTTTTTTAAATCACACTTTTGTTCGTAAGTCAGTCTTGATAATACAATTGTCCTAAAAAATTCAAGTAAATTAGTGTCAGGAACTGTTATTTCGCTCATTATTTATTATATCAGCCACAATGCACACTAACACTTCAACTGAACACAACTGACGAAAAGGGATAACTCGGAAACTACTTATTTTAAATGTTAAAGCTAGCTTCTTGGAAGCCTTGCGACTAGGGTACCAGTAGTTTAGTTAGAAAGAGATGGAAAATCTGCAGGGTGCATTACACAGAAGAAACCAGTCTGCTTGGAAGCTGGTGTGTGCAGGCTTCTTGTTTACTGCTGCATCTCAAATCATCCTGAGCTGCCGCACCACAACATTTAAAGCGTAAATATAAATGCTATTAAAATTGATAAATAATTTTCTCCATAAACTGCAGGTTTATTATGAAATCATTACTAACTGGGGAAGCTAAGCTTTTTAGCTTACATTGACGCTACGCCACTGCAACCCAGAGCTATAACAGCTAATGCAAACAGTGAATTAAATCTCATCTCACCTAGCTGCATACCGTTCCATCAAAATCTCCTTAAATAATGTAAGCTATGAAAATGGTACAGCAGATACATAATATTAATGAAATTGACTATAGAATAGTCTATGAAGAAATAGGTTTTTCCAATTTTGAGGGCAATGCATAAACATTTGGGGCCTTAAACATTTTCTTCTTCACTATGGCAATGGAGATATGAGACTTAAATGGTTGTCAAGGGATTATTTTGAAAAATCATATCTCGAAAGTTAGGCCTTCTCCAGATGTAGAAATTTATAGAGAGATTTCTTGTTTCAAATGGAAAGTATGGGGGAAAAATCGTTGTGAAAATCCATTATCACTTGGTGAGCTTTCCTTGTGAGTGTACAAAGCCATCTTGTATATCATGTGACAGCATAGGCATTCATGCCAGATGGCAAGTCAATTATCCTCTCCAAGTACATTCCGTTGTTTCCCAATGTCATATTCAAAGCAAGTTTTCACAGTAAGTTTTTAAGCAGCTAACTTTTTTTTTTATATTTGTCTATCTGCTGTGAATATCTGTGTGTGCAGTTTGAGGGGAGGTTTGCACATGAACTCATTAGCAGCTCCTTTGTGAAATACATAGACAGAAAATTATAAAAATATTTTTTCGCATTAATATATTAATTTTCACTTATTCATAACCAAGCTGCGTATTTTTAAGCACTAAAAACAGTTGAAATCGGCAGGCAAAATAGGCATTCAAAATTCTAAAATAGGCATTTAAAAAGCACTATCAATTTCTAATTCTTAATGACTAACACGATCATAGCATAGTATTACGTAGCATATACATTAGTTCCTATAGGAACGTCATTATGGTAGTCAATAACTAAATATTCCTCCAAATGTTGTAATGAAAATTGATGTATGTTGTAAGAATATTCTTAAATTGGGAGAAACTCCTCTCCACTTCACATGAAGTGATGGGCAATACTTCAGGGATCCAATCTCAGCTGGGGACCAAACCAGTGGGAACGCAGTAATGTCAATGTCATTTCCAATCAGTGCTTCTGATGTCTTTTGCTCTGGCATACCTCCACGGTATATTTCACATATTACAGCAGAAAACTCAACTCACAAACTCGCAAAACGAATACACAGTTTAAAACAACTACCCTAGTCAACTATCACCAGTGATTCAAACGGCTTTCGAAAAACATTTTTTTTGCTTTTGGTTGATTTTAAATTATTCGATTTCTTCACGTTATGGTGGCAGTAAAACGTAACACACACAATTATCGAGAGTTCTATAATGTCACTACCCTCTGCTGGATAAAAAAGAAAAAAATTACAGATTCAAAAAGTACAGATAGAATGGTCAATAAATTCAAGTATAATATATAATACGGATATTTAGGCAACTTTTAGGCATTTATAAGCAAATAGGCATTTACTAGTGAAATAGGCAATTATAGGCACTATATAATTCGCATATAATACTCACAATGCCTTAAAATGGATATGTAACCTAAAAGCTTGGCTCTTCAGGTTAAGCATTAAAATAGGCATATAGGCATAAATCCGCAGCTTATTCATAACATACTTACTCTCTGTGTAAAGCACAGTGCTACTAGCTCTGTGTTGGAGATGCAGTTCTCTAGGTCCCGCAGGAACACATCACTATGGAAAGTGTATATCTCCTCCAAATTTCCGAACAACACATCTGCCTTGCCTACCAAGGCTGGAGGGACCAGTGATTGCATTTCGCTTGACTGAAGCTCGCATTTATAACCCTGATAATAACACAAAGATAACAGTAAACATCTCGACAGTTACATGGCAGCTTTATATAAACTAAACAATATAGGTAGACTTGTATCTTCATTATAAATTAAAGTTAAAGGCTGTTGCCATGAAAAAGGGTATGTTGTTTGAGAAATAGTTACTCCATATTTGGTGATGAAAAGTTTAGCTGATCCTATATTGTATTTTTAAAGAAATTATGTCAGATAAACAATTTTGATAAAATTGAGCATCAGTCTGTGATGAACTATTTTTTATAGAGTTGTTTAGTAAATCTAGCAAGGTAATCTAAGTGTATATGGTGGATACGTTGAGGGATTATTATACTTCACAACCCACTATAAAAATTGAATTGTGGAATTTAATAGAGGAAGAATGGAGAGCAAAGACACCTTGCTAGACATACTAGACAACTCTTTAAAAAATAATTCATCACAGCAAATGGTACCAGTAACTTTCGTCCCAATTTTTTTGTCCCAGGGATGCTTAGTTCCCTCTTTCTTGTGTCTCAATTTTTTAGTCTCAAACTAAAGTTAAGGTAATTTGTATATTTTATGAAACTCTGATAAATAAATAAATTACAAATGATTTAAAAGTGTACTAGCTTTATTTAATTCAGGTACATATATCAGAATAAAGGTACGGTCACACATCGCTACTTTTGCAGCGATGCAGTACAAAAAAACTGCGCAACTCTCGTACTGCGACATGTAAACAACGTAGCGACGTGTGAACAGGGTTCTCAGGGTTGCAGCTGCAGCATTTTTGATATCAGTTTTGTTGAAACTTTTGCTGCGGTTGCGACCAGTGTTGCCATCCATATGTGCCAATGATACTTTTATTGTTTGGATGTATTTTAATGTTAGATGTGATGAAAATAAATTATTTGTAACAGTTATTAAATGCAAAACACAGTCTGAGCATATTTGCTGACGATATAATTCATTTTTTTAATTTTCTGTAGCGCAGTTTCAAACAGGAGGGTTGCCAACATTGATTACGTGAATATGCTGTTGGTTATCATTTAAGTATATAGGCTTTTTAAAAGCTTTATAGTAAAAATAATGTCAATTTCTGAAAACTAGATACGACAGAAAAGCAAATAATAAATAAGGAAGCTTTCGCATGAGTTTCTTAATAATGCGAACATAACCACAAAATGTATATTGAGAAGTCAACACAGAGATGGAAACCTGCAGCATGACTGCGGCTGCAAAAGTAGCGCCTTGTGTGTGAACAGACTCACAACCTCCAGTTGCAACTTTTGCAGCACTCGGGTTGCGCAGCACGAAAAGTAGCGTGCAGCGTGCTACTTTTGGCTTACGTGTGAACACGACACGCAACTTTTGCAGCTGCAGTACAAAAGTTGCGCAGCAAAAGTAGTGACGTGTGACCGTACCTTAATTGTCCTGAAACAGCATGTCCCAAAGTGCATAAGCACTGTGTAATTCCACCATTATCCTTACATTCATTATAACGACTTACAACTCTTTGCACCTAACAATCTACGGCTACATGAATTTTTGTTCTCTTCCTTGGAGATCCACCAACTTCAACACATAGGAGTTCTCTGGCCACTACAGATGCCTCCTTTTGTAATTTATCTAGGAACTCATTAATTGATGGGTGTGATTTCCTCATGATTTGATTTATTTTATTCCAACCTTCCACGAGGTTTGTCATTCTGGAAAGCCTAGCTACAGCATGTTCATAACTGTTCCAAATTCTAATGGGAACAGTGGTGGTCGATAACCTCTCCCTCTACACCGACCACAGAGGAAGTTGGATTCAACATGAGACAAAAGTGTTTCGCTTTGGTTCCAGTCGCGTGGTATGAACATTAATTTAATATAAAAGCTATTTGTGATTAAATAATTCCTGGGACGTAAGTGACTTGGATGAAACACTCGGGACGAAACATGTACTATGGATCAGAAACAACTCAAAAGTGACAATTTCCAAGTATTCCTGCTCAATGCTTTTTTCTGGTGGAATGTGCTGGAACAGCATTCCAGCATCTTTTTGCTATGTTTTTCATCATGAAACCCGAGAAATGTGTTGATAATTAATTTTTCTTTGAACTTGCTTAGTCTTTGAGTCTTAAAGTTCGGCGAAAGTGTGGTTAAAAATGACAAAATTCCCTTTGCTCTGTATTGGACAGTAATCATTTTCCAACTGTTATAATATGTACCGGTACTAAACAGGGTTCCACCACCTTTTTCTCCAGAAGAAAAGCACTGGCTATGCTGCTGTTTTGAAGAGGATTCTTCTAATTTTTTTCCGACAGTATTGTAACTATGGACGAAATATGGATCTGTTATTATTACACTGTGATTCTCCCAGTCCAAAGAAATTTCACATTCAAAAGTCGGCAGGAAAGTTGAAGCTCTGATGGAAGAGTATTTTTTTTTATTCTTTATTATTAACTAAGCTTCGGGAAAAAATTGTGGCATGATTCCCATAAGGTGTACTGTTCTTGCAAGGTGACTGCATTGCAGAAAATTGATGAAGGTGGCTTTGAATTGCTCTGGAATGAGAGGACTCGAGGCAAAAATTACCAATCATTTCTCGATTCCTTAAGACTGGTAGCACAATGGATGTTCATTTGCCCCTGCCCCTTCACCTACACTCAATTCATCCATTCAGCCTTCGGATTTAACTTAATTTATGCTTTCCCTTCTTAGGAGATGTTATGTACAATATATTTTCTTGGTTGCAGTGCAGGACATCCATTCATTAATCACCCTCTCCATATATGAAATTTCGAACTGTGTTTTTACAATATTTTCTATGTATAACTGACTTGTTTTGCAAATCTAGTCTTTCAGGTAAAGCTCCCTGTAAAGCAGATTTGAATAATTTCAAGGGAAAAATTGTTCTGGGGCCGGGTATCGATCCCGGGACCTCTGGCTGAACATACCAGCGCTCCACCAACTGAGCTACCTGGGAACTCCACCCGACACTGTCTCAACTTTTCCCTTTATATCCACACAACTCGTGTGGGCTGACGAAACGCCAGAGACCCACATCGAGTGCACACAATCTCTGTGTGACTTGGAATTGTGGTTTTCTGTTAACGTACACAGTGACATATATATTATGCAAATCTAGTCTTTCAGGTAAGGCTCCCTGTAAAGCAGATTTGAATAATTTCAAGGGAAAAATTGTTCCGGGGCTTGATTTTGATTTTATTCAGTTAGACTGACCTTAATCAAGGAACCAAGTTCTGTGACATACACCCTTTCTGTCTCCAACAGTTCTGCTAGGACGTGACCACGTTTGGTTTTCAACATCTCCATGTCCTGAGTTGAGGTCTCACTGTCTGGAGATGATCCTGTTGTATCACAAGGCTCAGCCTTGACAGCTTGGGCTTGCCACATCTCGGATGGCACTTCAATCTGTAAGCAGACAAACATGAATGCTCATGAAATAAATTCACAAGGCATCATCCTGTATTACAGAGTGAAATAGCAATAGGAGGTAATTTTCTGTTTTACGAATCCTTATTGACAACAAACACCCTATCTTGTTAATTTTATGTATTTTAATAGAGATATGCGAACACTGTTAATACTTTAATATATACCAAAATAATTTTCGAAAAGAGAGGGCAAAGGAGAGGGAGAAAACAGTGTTTCAAAATTTAAGTGACTAAATTTAACAAATCTTACAATGTTTAAAATTTTTCCGAATCACTGTATACACGAGCAAACTAAAGTTACGGTCACACGTCGCTGCTTTTGCAGGGATGCAGTACAAAACACTGCGCAACTCTCGTACTGCGACGTGTGAACAACGGTGCAACCCAAAAAGTAGCGGCTGCCGAACCTGCTGCTCGCTACTTTTCCGTGCTGCGCACAGCTTAAAAGTAGCGACGTGTGAACAGGGTTCTCAGGGTTGCAGCCGCAGCATTTTTGATATCGGTTTTGTTGAAACTTTTGCTGCGGTTGCGACCAGTGTTGCCACCCAAATGTGCCAATGATACTTTTATTGTTTGGATTATTTAAATGTTAGATGTGATGAAAATAAATTATTTGTAACAGTTATTAAATGCAAAACACAGTCTGAGCATATTTGCTGACGATATATTTCATTTTTTTAATTTTCTGTAGCGTTGTTTCAAACAGGAGGGTTGCCAACATTGATTACGTGAATATGCTGTTGGTTATCATTTAAGTATATAGGCGTTTTTAAAAGCTTTATGGTAAAAATAATGCCAATTTTTGAATACTAGTTAGGACAGAAAAGCAAATAATAGATAAGTACGCTTTCGCATGAGTTTCTTAATAATGCGAACATAACCACAAAATGTATATTGAGAAGTCAACACGGAGATGGAAACCTGCAGCATGACTGCGGCTGCAAAAGTTGTGCCTTGTGTGTGAACAGACTCGCAACCTCCAGTTGCAACTTTTGCTGCACTCAGTTTGCGCAGCACGAAAAGTAGCGTGCAGCGCACTACTTTTGGCTTACGTGTGAACATGACACGCAACTTTTGCAGCTGCAGTACAAAAGTTGCGCAGCAAAAGTAGCGACATGTGACCGTACCTTAAATACTGCAAGTATACATCTTGATTACACACTTTATATTACTTAGGAATTTAGTTGTAATAACCACTTTCATATGTTAAAATAAAAACTAAGTTGTAAATTACCTATGATCTAGCCAACTGGGCATGAAGCAATCTGTGGTGATGTAACAGGGCAATGAGGTGCATGTAACTCGTCTGGAGAATTTTTTGTCGTTATTGTTGTTAACTAATGTTGAGTTCTTGGCAAAAAAAGAAAAAAAAGCCATTAACTCTCTGCTCTCCTCTGGATTTAGAGGAAAGAGCTGGACTGAAGATGATTCTGATTCATTTCTTCCTGAAGACTGCACAATGGACGGAGTGGTGAAGAAATAATTCCAATATTTTTCAAGTGTTTCGACAAACAGTCATGCACCATGTGTAATCAACAGGATGCAACTGCACCTTTCTTTGGATACTCAGAAATTACATTTTGCAATACATGAGATACATCTTTCATTTTTTGAAATTGCGTGGAAATGGTGTGATATTATATCTTGATATTTTGATTTGATTAATTGTTTATCTGTTGAAAATGATAAAATTGACATGAGGTTTTTTAAGATATTATTTCCCTTCTCAGCAAGAGGTAGCAGCTTCATTGCAAGATAAACCATAGTGTGTCAGTACACTGAAAAACTATCCTTTTGTAAACTTCATCAGATGGTGTATAATTTTCCAACCACCAATTATTTTTTACTTTTAGGTGACAGATTGATTGTTATAACAGTAATAGTTGCTTTAGAATCACTGAATGTAACAGCTCGAAAATAAGAGATGCAGTAGAACAGATTTTGAAGTGTTGAATAGGTGGCTACAACTTCTCTATCAAAATTTGTAGCTCCATAACCTAAGAATTTATAAAACGGGAAAAGTGATCATGTAGCATCAGCACTTGCTCCATTTTGGTTGGACCACAGTATAGAGAACATACAGTAAAGACACTTAAGCCATTTCGTGGGAACAAATTCTGAGTGCGCATATCACGAAACTGGGTGTATTATCTGGAACCTCCACCAGATGGATCTCCATCTACGACAGGCCTGGCATAATTTAATATTAACTGAAAACATTCATTACTCATCTTTTAATAATTTTAACGACATGAGGCAAAGGAATGGCAATATGTTGTTGTTTTCTAATGCCAGGCGTTTGACAAAGTCATTTGACCTCTTGCACTCCAATATTTTTCAACGATATTATCATGACTAGCCACTGAAGCACAGATTTTGAGGTGTTCCGAATCCATTTCTTGGTTTGAGTTGCACAATGGGCAGTTAGGGGACTGATATATTCCAATTCTATGCAGGTGTTTGGCCAAACAATCATGGCCTGTTGCCAATCTAAATGCAGCTACAGACGATTTTCGTGGTACATCGGGAATTAACTGTGGATTTTGATGCAGAGAGTTCCATTTTTTCCCTTGGGATTGAGTTATCAAATTTTGTTTGTTGAAGTCTAAGTATGTAGATGTAATAAATCTCTTCACAGAGTAATACGTAGATTTAGTAACAGGTCTGTAAGTAGCAGTGCTGCCCTTCTTTGCTAAAGCATCCGCATTCTCGTTTCCCAGGATTCCACAATGGGATGGTATCCATTGGAATACAATTCTTTTATTGAGTGATAATAATTGAGAGAGCATTTTAGTTATTTCTGCTCTTTGAGATGAAGGTGTGTGTTTAGAGACAATTGATAGAATAGCTGCTTTGGAGTCTGACAATATAACTGGCAATATAACCATAATAATAATTACTTCCGTATGCAATCATCATGAAAATATTCACTAATTGACGCTAACGTTCAAGTCACTGTTTGAGGCTTTTGGTGGTAAAATTGATCCAAGTACAACATAATACATCATGGCGTCCGTTGCGGTGAAATGCGAACATGAACGTCAACAATGGATATAAGTATTTTGACTTCCTAGCGACATAATATTAATGATAGATAATATACATACAAGATTATTCGTATTACTGACCAATAAATTAAATAAATAAATATTTTACTAATATTTTGATAGTGGTTTGATACTAGCGACATAGTTGGATTCATTGAGAACTAGACCTTACTGAGCTTGAATTTAGTACCAACAACATCAAAGGCGCCGACAAGAGTTGTCCCTACTGATTCTTCTTATACTGTGGTTGGATAATATGCATCCATCAGTAAAAATATGAGAGCATTCTTTGTTAGGAAATCTACTATGAATAGTAACAGTAATTTAAGTTCAGAAGACTGAGATGAAATCATACATTGATTGAAAAGTGCGTTAGGAGAGGGGAGGAAGTAGCTTTTGAAAAACGTACGTCAGTCTGACCAGAATTCCACAAGCTTCTACCTAAGTAGTCTTAACCTTAGCCCTCGGCTTCTATACAGGTTTCAAATGCTCTGAAGTGATTCAGTGAGGCTAGATGGCTCCAGCAAGTGAAGTAGCAACTGATCACTCTAAAAGGATAAATGAAGAGTGTGTATTAGAGGCAGAGAATTTTTTTAGTTGGTCATTTAACGACGCTATACCAATTACTGGATCATTTAGCATCAATAGGACTGGTGATAGCGAAATGGTATTTGGCGAGATGAGGCCGAGGATTCGCCATAGATTACCCGACATTTGTCTTGCAGCTGGGGAAAACGTCAGAAAAACCCGACCAGATAATCAGCCCAAGCGGAAATCGAACCCATGCCCGGCAGAGAATTTCAGAACAGTCTGGAAAGATGGAAAAATTCCCGTAGCAACACTCTCTTCACGAGGGACAGCTGTTACAGTGACAAATAGACTGCTGACGATAAGAATGAGAAAGAAAGAGGTAGGACAAGTGACTGTACAAAAATCTAAGTGTGACACAGAGGTGGTTCACAGCAATCAAATCTAAGACACTTACTTTTGGCAAAGTGTTGGCTTTCTTGAACACCTTGCTGCTCATCTTGCCATGGTGATTGTGGGAATGGTGAAGTGCTCCACCTGGAGGCTGCTGTATGGGAATGGCAGGCTCTGGTGTTACTGTCTGAACTGGTCTTGGAGGCTTCAGTGTCAGACGTTTCAGGCTCGTCATTCTCTTCTCACACATCATTGAAACATCATCTATTCTTTGCAAAACCTGTAAAATATAAGTCAAGATTGAAAGTTAACTGATAAATACTTACTTACGGCTTTTAAGGTACCCGCAGGTTCACTGCTGCCCTCACATAAGCCCGCCATTGGTCTCTATCCTGAGCAAGATTAATCCAGTCTTTAACATATCCCACCTCCCTCAAATCCATTTTAATATTATCCGCCCATCTACGTTTCGGTCTCCCCAAAGTTATTTTTCCCTCCGGCCTCCCAACTAACACACTATATGCATTTCTGGATTCACCCATACATGCTACATGCCCTGCCCATCTCAAACGTCTGGATTTAATGTTCCTAATTATGTCAGGTGAAGAATACTATGCGTGCAGTTCTGTATTGTGTAACTTTCTCCATTCTCCTGTAACTTCATCCCTCTTAGCCCCAAATATTTTATTCCCAAAGAGCAGATCTTATGTAGGACGGACAATACAGAAGATAACATTCAAACATTTTTTGTACAACAAAAGAAACATGTATCATTACAGTGACAGAGGAGTGGTTTCAAATAATAATGTACTTCCATACAACATTCTAGGAATCTTTCAGAAATCAAATTTTAAAACAATGTACAGCATAAGTTTATGTCTAATGGCTTTTAAATCAATATAATACGTAAAACTGGTACTACCTATTCTGAAATGTCACCATTTTTCTACTTCTTTTTATATCAATCTAACGAGTCAAATATTGTCAAATTAAAAAATTATTATTATCTATATAAGTTTTAAAGCCTTAAAGATGTTTGTATTTAAGTATTAAAAACAATGTGATACTACAATTTTATAAGTTTCAAATTGCATGCTTTCACATACCTGCGTAACAAGAGCTTTAGTTTCTGGAGTAATTGAGTCTTGGAACAGGGAACGAAATTCCTTTGGACTGCTCAGTTTGAACTCCTCAGCACTGGCCACGTACTGCTGAATTTCAATCAGAGATTGTTCAGCAAGTTCTGGAGAGGTTGAGCACTTCTCAATATGCTGCGATGCCAGAAGATCTATTCCTCGAGTACACCATCTATTTGCCTAAGATCAAAAATGACTAATGACTTCCACTAGCTGGCTACAAATATAACATTGCTTACTCTAAGAAACTTTACAGAATTTTACTATGAAAACTAATGTGCACACTAACAGATGGAGAGGTAACTTCAAATTACTAACACACATGTACCCGAACAACATGGACATTATGACGAAGTGAAGAGAAGTGAATAAAAGCATTTGAACTGAAGATATGGAAAAGGATGGAATGTGTGAAATGGACCGACAGAATAAGAAACGAAGCTATGTTGGAAAGAGTGGATGAAGAAAGAATGATGCTGAAACTGATCAGGAAGAGGAAAAGGAATTGGCTGGGTTACTGGTTGAGAAGAAACTGCCTACTGAAGGATGCATTGGAAGGAATGGTGAACGGGAGAAGAGTTCGTGACAGAAGAATATATCAGATGATAGACGACATTAAGATATGTATATGGATCATACGCAGAGACAAAGAGGAAGGCAGAAAATAGGAAAGATGGAGAATGCTGGGTTTGCAGTGAAAGATATGACCTTGGGCAGAACACTATGAATGAATGTACCCCAAAACTTTCTTTGCTGGAAGAATTTCATGAAACACAGGATACGGTACAATAGATAAAGGAAGAATTATAAGAATTCACTTCATAATTACTGTACAGTTTCTTTAGTCTTGCTTTGACGAAAGTTAGGTTATGTTCTTCTTGTTTTGTTTTTAAGGTGCTTATTGTTTTGTGTTCTTGTCTTTTTATTTTGTTTATGTTTTTTATTATGTCTTGCCTTGTGTATTCATGATGTTGAATTTGTATATTTTCTATTGCTGTTTCTGTGTTTATGATTGTGTTCGTTGTCTTGTCCCTGTGTTGTTTTGATGTACATTGTGTTTAGTCCCTTTTCAAGTAATCTGGTTTCATTATGGTTGAATGTTATGTTGGCGCTGTTGAATATTCTCGAGTGGAATTTATGTTTCGTGCTGTATGTTGTTGTTTGTCGTCTCTTTAGCAGTGTTAGTTTGTTTTTGTATCTTTTTTTACTTTCTGGATTATTTGTGTTATTCTGTTTGTGTGTGGCTAATTCAGAAGATGGCTCCTACTAAGCTGAAACAAGTCAACTAGGTATTTACAAACTTAGTTTACATTTAACACATGAAAGTGATTATCATAAATATATAATATATATTAATTTTATTATTAAATCTATTCACTTAATCAAAAGTTAGCATTCATAGCACCATTAGCCAATAGAACAGAACATTGCGATGGCTAAGAAAGTAATACCTCGGATCTGTAAATTTTCAAGTGAATCAAACGATGGTTTTAAAAATTAATTTCTCTCAAAATAGGCAAAGTTTGTATATATGTTTCTGTTTTGCAAGAACCTCTACTTGGGGACAAAATATTAGTTAACTGTCCAATTTTGTGAACATAATAATAATAATAATAATAATAATAATAATAATAATAATAATAATAATAATAATAATAATAACAATAATAATAACAATAATAATAATAATAATAATAACAACAGTAGTAGTAATAATAATAATAATAATAATAATAATAATAATAATAATAATAGCAATGTATTAATATAAATAATAGTGTAGACAAACTAAATTACAATTTTTGTAGACACAGGCTATCACTTCTTAGCCACTGATTGGCTTTCTTTGCTAGACATCTGATAAAGTAAATGTTAACAAGTTCATGTCGAAACCTTCCCCCAAACTGTTCACATTATTAGAGATACAAAAAATTATTAATTGCTCATACTAACTGTAAGGTTGCGAAATTAAAGCTTGAATGAAATATTACCAGAAAACTGTGTAGCCCCCAGCCATAAGTAGATGGCACTCACTCACTCAGCTGATGAAGCAGACTGTACTTATGCACTGTATGCACATGACAGTGTAGACATGCCTGAAGGATGGCAACTCAACTACTCTCTTCAAGTATGCGCCATTGTTTCTTAATGTAACATTCTAAATAAGTTTTACACCCGAAGGGTAGCTAATTTTTTATATTTGTCTATCTTCTGTTGAGTCCAGTGTGCAGTTTGATGGAGGTTTCATGACTTCATTAAAAGATCCTTTGTGTATTCTAATCCAAATGAACTACAGTGAGATTTATATTGGATAAAAATAGAGTTATGGCAGGCTTTCTCAGAGTAGTGTCACATCCCCTGTCATTACATCACATTTCTTTAGAATTCTTCATCATTAATTAATGGTGAAAAAACAAAAGAGTATTACTCTGAGCGAGCTGGCACAGACAGTAACATTTGTGACTCGTATTTGGGAGGTATCTGGTTCAATCCCCGTGGCCGGCCAATCTGGCTGGGGTTTTTCATGGTTTCCCTCAGTCACAAACGTAAATGGCGGATTGGAAATTTATGTACCATGATTCATCACCGCCTCAGTCATCAATATCATAAACATCAATCAAAATCTAAAATCAGTTATATACACACAAGCCATGTACAACATACAACAGAAACAAGAACTCAACAATAATAACAATGGCAAAAAAAATACTACACTACACTAACACTCTGCCATACAGATGCTCCATCTACCTAACAATATTCTACTTCTCATGAATGGGCCAATATTGAAATATGAAACAGATACCTAGAATTTACCTTGTCTATTCGTTCTTGCAGATCTCTGCACTTTGCTAAAGTGATGAGGCGGCTTTCAAGACGTTCTGACAACAGATGGCACATTCGTTGCAGCTCTGAACACTTCGGCTGGACACAATCAAGTGCACAGTAATGGCGGCTATGCAGCAACTGCTGTCCTATCGATATTAATTCTTCTGCTCTCTCAATGTCATTCTGCAAACGAAATATAAGTTAACAGCAACTGATTTTGCAAAATTGTTATATTCTAATTTTGGTTGCAAAAGGGTATCTGTCGGATACAGGGGGGAGAGCCATTAATCCTTCCCATTGAAGGCCTTAAGGAACCAACCTGGACAAATACCCAATGTCCCATCCCTACCTTCCCGTGGTGCAGCTGTTAGTAAGCATAATTTTACGAGCTGAACTAAAGGGAGGGGCTACTCATCAATTAGCACTGGTCAGCTTGATGAGTTAATGACTCAATTTGGTATAATTTTCCTTTATCCAATACCTAATTCCCTCTTTACCCTTTCCTATCCAGTCCTCTGACTGAACTCTTACTTTCTTCGACCCCGACGGCATTAGAGCATTCGAGGCCTAGGGGTTCATTTCCCTTTCCTTCCTCCTCTTTCTACTTTTCTGTTCCTAGTGCTGATCTGCTATGGCACTAAAATCGTCCTCCAGTGGCTTAAGGAGGGAAAGCTGGTGATCATCAAGATCTCCCAGCTAGGTCCAGTGGACCCGTCAACCAACAGCAGGTGTGGTCCTCCAGACATTCTGGGGGTTGTGTGTGAATGAAGTAGCCACCAAAACGTTAAAATATGGTGTTCACATAAATCGGCTACAACTTGCCATTTTCATCAAGAAATGGATTCGAAACACCTCAAAATCTGTGCTTCAGTGGCTGACCATGATAATATCATTAAAAAATATTGGAGTAAAAGAGGTCAAATGACTTTATTCTCAAACGCCTGGCATTAGAAAACAACAACAACATATCCTAATTTTGTAGGGATGAGATAACTATGTCCCTTTGTAATTATTATAAGTAAAATCCTACCTATATAACAAATTAAGATGTAACATTCTAAATGTGCTAAGTGCCAATAGAGAGGTAGGAAGGGAGGGAGAGACAGAGGGAGACGGAAACACAGAGAGAGAGAGAGAGAGAGAGAGTGTGTAACAAATAAAACATTAAAAAATACATTAAAATCTGTAAATATTGAGAACCTGCCTGTAAGGGAATTTTTCCATGGTCCAATTACTTCATCAGTGTAATTCTATGTAAAAAGAACCTGCATTTGCAGAAAGTTGCTATATCAAGACTGTAATAGAGGTGCTAATATAAATCACATTGCCAATAGTCAACATCTAAAATTGAAAATCAAATCGATTTTATTTCTTTCAGAACATTTTCCGTAGTAAGAGGTGTGAAGTAACATTTAACTTTAAGGATAAATATTTTAGAAGAGATGCTAGTGTTTTATAAAGAACAAGATTCTTGGAACAGGGGTCAATGAGCCAAAATTACATGGTCGAAACCTACAGAATATTGTACATTTGTGAAGTTGGTGTACATGGCAGTAGCGAACGCAAAATTTATACTAATTGTATCCTCCATGTCGTCTGTTAGGATAGTACATCCTTAACAACATTTTCACGTGAGTTGTTTCACAACACCAAAGTGAGAGTAATTGAAGTCAGGGAAAATAAACTGTGAAACTATTTATGATCAAGTTTAAAGTTGTAAAAAATAAAGTCACTGGTATTATAACATTGAACAAGAGATAAAAAAAAATATGACTACATTTTAATGGTCCATGATCAGCAAATACATTAGGTATGCCCTATACAGTTTCTATAATGAAACTATGAACAGTGAAAACCCGCTTATAATGGAAATAAACACTGATGCTGTGGGATATTATTATATGCAAAAGTAACTGTAGTAATGATCGTTGATAAAATATGTCAAATAATTTTAAAATGAGACGAATTTGATTATTTTTGTATAAACAAAACTCACCATACACAGTTTCTGGAAGGCAGTTGCTTCTCTGATGAGAGTGTCCACTCTAGCTACAGTCTCACCAATTTCTGTCATTTCACACACTGTTTTCAGATGACTGTCAAAATTACCCTGGAAAAAAAAATTAAATTGTTAATAACATCTCTAGTACTGTATTATATACAGACGATTTGAGCATTATTTTCATAGAGATACAAGTTTCCAATAGACCTGATACAGCAAATTTGGTTTTGGGCATTCCATTTGTCTTTGTGCAATGATTTATTTACCCTGGGCTGATGAATGGATTTGTTCAAATGAAGTATCTATGAATCAATTCATTCAGGAATGCTGCATATGACATGTACCTCTTTGTAAAGAATTAATGGATCTTTATTTAGTATCAATAATGCACAATGGTGATTTACTCCAAATCCAAAGCAGCTATTTTATTCGTGAGTTTTGTATCACGTGCAATAAACTGACAAATTAAATAGTATGGTTCGCATCAAAATAAAAATTATGCCTCCTAAGAAATTACTTATTTATCTATATAATTACTTAAACTCTTGTCTGTGATTTCCATCAAACATCTACCATGAATAGTTCAGAAGAATCATCACAAAGACATGTGAAGGGGACAATCATACATCAAGTTGGCCTGGGTAGCAAAGTCAGTATAGCACTGGCCTTCTGTGCTCGGGGTTGTGGGTTCGATCCCAGCTCCAGTCGATGGCATTTAAGTGTGCTTGTTGATATAACTTCGGCAGTTGCGAGCGTCATTGAATAAACCATAATTTTTAAATCATACATCAATATTATTATCTGAGAAAGTCCAAAGCCAGAATGCTGCTCCTAAAAGTATTCATCACTACATGCATTAAATAAGCTTCTTAAATTGCTCCATATTGTGGCATAGTTCCATTTAATTATCCTTGGTAGTAGTTTTTTTTTTTTACTAAATATATTGGACCGACAAGTCAATACTAACAAATAAATGACGATAAGAACCTTCATTAGACGTAACAGAAAATCACTACCAGTTGTAGCATTTCTCAGTACCGAAATTCGAAACGAATTTGGTAAAAGAAAATTCAACCTTCAAACTATAAAATCACCCTAATTCACTAGCATATTGTGACAGCCCCGTCGAGACTCGATCACGCGTCCCACAGAGGGCAGGGTGCGCAAGGAAGGATCAGGCAACGTGGTGAAGCTGCAGCCACGCAAACTAAAGGGGCGCGACGTAAGGGAAGGACGGCACGCTGGTGCATGCCGAGAGGGGAAGGAAGCCAACTGCAGCGTGAGGAAGGGGGAGAAGAAGCAGAGTGACAGACTATTCTCGAAAACGAATTGTCCAGTAACGGAAACGTCCGGAAGGCCCGCGAAGCGTTGCCTAACAAATAAAAGGAAGCCAGCCTCCGAGAGGAGATCAGATTTGGACAGCAAGCCAGTTAGTCTTGTGTAGCAGTGAAGCCAGCTTCGAGACCGGAGTTCGACTTGAGTGTGTCTGCAGCTGTGTGAGCATCCTGGCCAGTGGACTGTCGCCAGAAGTCCGGAGTTCGAGTGCAGTGGACCGCAGTTGGGGGACCTGAGTTCGAAGTTCAGTGGACTGTCTCTGAAGGTCTGGGGTTCGAGATACTGTGAACTCGAGTGACAGAGCTAGAAGAACTAGCCAAGGCAAACGAACTGTGAACTGACAGTTCTGTTTTGTAAATAGTGCTTTGTGAACATTAGTTAAGATTAACAGTTCATTGTTGTTCTCAATAATCCAAGCAAATTGCCATTGTCGTCTGTGGAGTGCAATAACGAATACTCTGTTGATGTGTGGAGTGGAAATCCCATTGTTGACGAGAGCGTTTAAAGTGAATTGTAGAAAGGAATTATTGTTGTTTTGAATAAAAATTACATTATTGTTTTGTTAAAAAAGTTACAATATGTAGTAATGGAGGAATAATGATTAGATTTCACCCTTAGGGTATTAAGAAACCTGATCCGGACTATATCAGTGTCAGTAATGCCATTAGAGTATCTGTGTGAACACTCACTTGCTATCTAACCTTAACAAATCAATACATATACTCTACAATAAATTTCCTCTTATGTAATAAAGAAAATTTTCCAACTAACTCAGCCATACATAGTATAAATACCAGCAGAAGGAATGATTTTCACATGCCATCATCAAATTTATCATGCTTTCAAAGGGGAGTACGTTACATGGCGATAAAAATGTTCAATAGTCTTCCTGAAGACATTAAGAATCATAGCCAAAACCCTGCATTATTTAAGACAAAACTAAAAAATTACTTAATATCTCACACTTTCTATTCTGTAGATGAATTCTTGACATTTCACAGTACTGTGTAAATATTATAATAATATTAAATGGTAAACATATTACATTGTATAAAATATTATTGTTATTAAGGTATTAATTCTGTACATATTTCATATTTGCATTTTATATGTATTGCATTTTATTGTTAAACGTAAGAATTGGACATGTTCTTTATTCTATGCTGTAAAGCAAATGTAAGAATGAATGAATGAATAAATGAATGAATGATAAATGAAATGAAATGAAATGAATAAATGAATAAGTCTGTCTGTCTATCTGTCTGTCTGTCTGTCTGTCTGTCCGTCCGTCCGTCCATCCATCCATCTATCACACTTAAAATACTTTTCAGTTGCACTAACTTCTTTTGTTAAAGTTTCCCAATGAAGAAATATTCGAATATCCTCTTTCCCTCACATACATTATTTGTCTGTGTGTTTAATATTACAGACTAAGTTTATATGATGGTTAGTTAATAATTAAATCTTGGGTATTTACATTGTGCACTGCAGGAAAACGTCTGCAATATGTTCAATTCCTCACTTGATACATAGCTGAAATTATGTTACATGCACTGCTGTAATCAGCTGTCCTTCTAGAAAGATAACCGTCACGTTTGGGTCTCTTATTTCAAGTTGGCCTTGGTAATTAGAAACATTGGTGATAACACGTCATGCAAACCTGCATCACTAGCCTTGTTACTTGTCATTAATGTAAGAGTGTGTGCTCTTGAACAGAACTCTGTTTTGCACAAACCTGGAGCTCCTTGAAGTCCTGTTCAAACCTTCTTAATTCGAGACACTGACGTAATCTTGCTGAATGACTGAGCCAGAAATCATCAAATGTTCTCTCTGTTTCTTCAAGCTGAACCAGCAGCCTGTTTATTGTAACAGAATAAATAACAATCCTCAATATCACACATCAATACAAATTTAATTTTAAATGAAAGCTTTCATTTACGACTGGAGGTAAACACTCATATCCTCGTCCTGCAGGATTATATCACCTGGACCTAGCTAAAACAATGTTCTGTTCTTTTCTCTTACACTAGTATGTTACAGAAAAATAAACTGTTCTAATATTTTTTTTGTAATATAATCTAATAAATGTGTTCGTATGTTGGTTAGCTTCTAATTGCAAACAAGTGAAAAATAAGTAATTGGTCTTTCCCAATGTTCTCGAGCTCAGTTAATACCCATTTTCAAATTTTGAACCGGGTACTGGTATGTCAGTGAAATCGCTATACAGGGTAGAAGGGAACCTATTACATTAATTCACAGAGATAATAGATCAAGTCAATGTGAACAAGTTTTGTCAAGAAAATCAAGCTTTCAGGTATAACTCCCTGTAAAGTTGATTTGAATAATTTCGAGGGAAAAATTGTTCCAGGGCCAGGTATCGAACCCGGGACCTTTGGTTTAACGTACCAACGCTCTACCAACTGAGCTACCCGGGAACTCTACCAGACACTGATCCAATTTTTCCCTCTATATCCACAGACCTCAAAGTGGGCTGACGTCAAGCAACCAACATTGAGTGCACACTAACTCTGTGTGACTTAAATTGTGGTTGCTTGACGTTGTCAGCCCACTTTGAGGTCTGTGGATATAGAGGGGAAAAATTGGATCGGTGTCTGGTAGAGTTGCTCTATTGGTAGAGCGTTGGTACGTTAAACCAAAGGTCCCGGGTTCGATATCTGGCCCCGGAACAATTTTTCCCTCGAAATTATTCAAATCAACTTTACAGGGAGTTATACCTGAAAGCTTGATTTGCATAATACACGTCACTGTTCGTTAACAGGAAACCACAATTTAAGTCACACAGAGTTAGTGTGCACTCAATGTTGGTTGCTTGACTGTTGTCAGCCCACTTTGAGGTCTGTGGATATAGACGGAAAAACTGGATCGGTGTCTGGTAGAGTTCCCGGGTAGCTCTGTTGGTAGAGCGTTGGTACGTTAAACCCAAGGTCCCGGGTTCGATACCTGGCCCGGAACAATTTTTCCCTCGAAATTATTCAAATCAACTTTACAGGGAGTTATACCTGAAAGCTTGATTTGCATAATACACGTCACTGTTCGTTAACAGAAAACCACAATTTAAGTCACACAGAGTAGGTGTGCACTCAATGTTGGTTGCTTGACATCAGCCCACTTTGAGGTCTGTGGATATAGAGGGAAAAATTGGATCGGTGTCTGATAGAGTTCCCGGGTAGCTCTGTTGGCAGAGCGTTGGTATGTTAAACCAAAGGTCCCGGGTTCGATACCTGGCCCCGGAACAATTTTTTCCTCAAAATTATTCAAGTTTTGTCAACCAAGTTTTTTGATACGTCCAATAGTTTTGAGAATACGAAATGTAACATAGTGAAATGCTGCAAAGAGTAGCAGTGCTCCTTGAAGTTTTTGCTCTGCAGTGGGGTTGAGTGTAACTACAATCAACCACTCCGCAAGACTTCCTAGAGGAGAATGTAAACAAAAACGCACGTTAATTTTACAGAAACGAGGCATGGTGAAACAGTCAACTTTCAAAGATCTCATTAAAATTAAATGACCCGTTTTTTGACAAGTCGTTTGTGCTGATTTAAAGCAGCTTGGAGAAACCGACCATAAGTGTGTATATTATGTGAATGGAGACAAGTTTTGCGAGGAAATCTCAGAAAACATTATTAGCTAAATATCTAATCAATATAAATACTACACGTAACAAATTCTTCATGCCAAGTATAAAACACCAATGACAATAAAAATGAGCTAACCTCTCCACAGCTGTAACATTGCCCAACCTATATGGACAGACACGGTACAGCTCTAATTGGTCCTCCCTGCTGACACATGTTGAGGTAGTGTTATTACTGTTAACAGGACGTTGCCGAATACTATTCAGAAGATCTTCACCATGCTTGGCAGCATTCAAAATTTCTTCTTTCAGTTCTGAATATTCAATACCCTGAATGAAAAACAGTTCTCAAAATCTTGTATACTCTAAAACATGAAAGCAATGAAGATAATTTTATTAATATTAAATTTTTATTTCTAGAGCTATGAACTGTTTTAATTAGTCCAGTGAAGAATGGAAGGCACATCAGTGATCATACATACAAGCTTTAAACCTCCAGAAAGAAGCTTTTCCAATTAAAATAATACTTCAAAGATACGTAAATTAATTTTAATACATTTGTAAACATAAACAACTTACATCAATTAATATTAGAGGAGAAAAATTCGCTCAGGTGTCGGGGATCGAACCTGGGTCCTTCGTTCTACGTATCAAGTGCTCTCACCATTGAGCTACACCGAAGTCCAATCCACAGCACCGGATAGAACCCCTCTCCTCCAGTGTTTTTCCCTTCGTGGCCTGACTCCAAGTTGGGCATGGATGTTGACATTTTATATTTAATCAATTGCCATTATACAAGGAGCGCACTCAGTTGAGTGACTTGGTGGCCGGGATTCCACAGTAATATGCACAGTAATGTGTACAGAAATATGCACTGTTGCTAGAAGAATCTACGTAAAGATTATATTTTGGTCCTACAGAATACATCATAATTGTTACCATAACGATATATTCTGTAGGCCCAAAAATAATAATCTTTAGAAAATTCTTCTAGCAACAGTGCATATTTCTGTGGAATCCCAGCCACCAAGTCACTCAACTGAGTGCGCTCCTTGTATAATGGCAGTTGACTTAATATAAAATGTCAATATACATGTCCAACTTGAAGTCAGGCCACAAAGAGAAAAACACTGGAGGACAGAGGTTGGATCCGGTGCTGTGGATTGGACTTTGGCATAGCTCAATGATGAGAAAGCTTATAGTCCCGTCGCTCTAATTTCTGGCAGCCAATCACATTGCAGGTCGGTTACATTTAAACGTGTGCATCTTGTGATTCGCTTATGAAGACGTTATTCATTTCTTTAGGCTCGATAAATACTTAATATAATCGCCCGCCATTTTGGCCCTTTCGTTGGCGTTTGCAGAAAGCACACGAAGACGTTATTTGCCGCTCAATTATTTGCTGAATTACAGTGAGTTTGATTTATTATCATAGGAGCTACGACATGATAGTGTTTAACAGTGTGGCAAATAAATTCCTCGTATGGTAGCTCGGCAACGAAAGAACAAAAATGGCGAACGATACTACCTACCTAAACTTTATAGAGCCTTCACTTCCTAAGACGTAAGCAAAGAGGAGGAGTCATGCCGGGATTAACAGCGTCGCGACTATAGTATGTAGAACCAAGGACCCGGGTTCGATCCCTGGTGCCGGAGCGAATTTTTCTCCTCTAATATTAATTGTTACCATAACAGATATATTCTGTAGAACCAAAAAAATAAATAATAATCTTTATGTAGAGATTTACATCAAGTTCTCATTTGCTTCTAAATAAAGAAAATAATTTCACAAAATATGCGATTTTGTATTACTGTTTATTCTATTTTATAAATAAAACACAGAGGCTTTTAATAATTAAAATTGTGTGACTCAGTCTAATGTGTGACGCACATGGGGTTTCTCAATACCAGTTGGTTCCCAGTGCATAAACTGTGTTACACATATGCAATGTGTTTTCAGTCAGTCGAAGTCATTCAACCATTGTAACAAGACATGTGTGTTTTCAGAACGTAGCGTTTCTTAAAAAACTACATAATATGGCCGAGTTTATATTTTCTTTTTATAACATCATATGTTCTTACATGTTCATTTGCATCAAAATACCGGATTAATTACCTGTGAGTTAAGAAGCTGTTGTGTGGCATCCACATCATTTGGGAACTCTGTGTCCTGAAGACTCTGTGTGAAACTGTCTAGTGCAGCTGAAACCTCTTGTGTGTTGCAAGAAAACTTCTCCAATGCCTGTAACATTACCATCTCTGCTAAGATTACTTTTTATGGAGTCTTTCGGCTATTTATTGAATAGCATATATATGTCTCTACATATAATTTTTTATCCTTGATTATTTTAATGATTTATAGCAAATAAGATATTGTAGTTCAAAAAGATTGGCACAACCAGTGCTCACATATAGCAGTGAAGTGTGGACCATCCATGTTAAAAACGAGAAAAGTTTAGAAGTAAATGTGAAAAGAGATTTCTGAGCAGAACAGCATGTATATGAAAAAAAAAATATATATATAGGTATATCCTTCTGGACAATATAGATAACTGTAGCAATAGATAGAAAAATCATTTGTTAAGGGGAGAGGATGGTATTTCTTAAAACTTTTTTCCTGTTTGGTGTAAAATATTAATTTTTTGTATGTAGAGAGCTCATAGCTGTAGCAACTCAATCAAATAAAAATATTGTGAAAAAAAAATTATTTGGGTGCCCAGATTTGAAAAAAATATACCCAATGCAGAATTGTACTGAAACCGATATATCTAAACCGTTTTTAAAGATAGATTCAAACGGTTTTTTGCAATGTATTTTCAAAAGCATGTTCTACAAACTGTCTAACAGAATTTTGATATTATTCCCTATGGTTGTAAAGGAAACAAAGTTTAATAACAATTTTCTGATTTCCTTTCTTGCAAACAAACGGACGTAATTTTGAAATGAAATCAATTAACAAAATTCTGTTACAGAGAAAAGTTTCCTAATAGACTAAAGAATGTGTGTTCTAAATTTCATGCATGTATCTTTAATAGTTCAGAAATTATATACATTTTTGTCTGGCAATGTAGCAAAAAAATGAAGTTCCTGGAAACCGATAAAAGTGGGCGTGTGATTTAAAATTCCATAGCGCAGGAAGTTTAAAAATGACGTCTCGACATCCGATAAGGGCACAAATACCCACAAAGTGTTATGCAATGCATTCCACACATATCAAAGAGTATTTTAAGGAAATTTTTTTTTTTAATCTAATTTACCGGAAACAACAATAAGTGGGCGAGTGATTTAAAAATCCATAACGCAGGAAGTTAAAAATGGCGACTAAACATGCGATAAGGGCACAAATACCCACAAAATGTTATGCTATGCATTCCACACATATCACAGAGTATTTTAAAGAATTTTTTTTTTTTTTTGAAAATTTACTCATTTTTCACCACATAATACTATCCTCTCCCCTTAAGGAAGGACAACTCAAGATTTTCATGTTAAATTTTTTATTACTAATCTAAGATAAAATCATCATTAGGTAGACCTAACAAACGATAAAATGAGACCATAACAGGTCAGTAAGAGGCTAATACATGTCAGGATAATGATGATGATAATGTTTCCAATTGTTTATTTTTATTATTAAACTTAGTTAACAACATTAAAGAAAAGAATTGCAAACCAATTATTTTGCATCAGCCTTATATTCGTGTAACTGTTACAGGTCGCACAAAACTACAACTTACATTGTCTTTAAAACAGTAAAACTGCACTATTTGTTAGTAACAAGTGATTCATACACACCACACGCTGTTGGATCCATTCCTGATGGCAGTATGGGATCTCTCCACCAAGGTCAGCTGTAAGCTGACTTTTCTCCACATTCTCATGCAATTCTTCTACACAATTACACACAACCACCTGCACAAATAAATTCATTCTTAAAGAAGAATAGTTCTTAGGATTTAATATAAGTAGTAATAATAGTAAAACTATCATTCTAACCTGAGATCCAGTTTCTAAGATACCGAAAACGGTGCAGTAGAGAATATTTTATTCACATAATTCTACCACAGCCATTTATGAATTTCATATGGCACACACATAAAAACAGGGTAATTCATGACTAACGTGCATAATTTGAAGAGATAAGCCCTAGGTTATACTATGGTAAGAACATTTCCAGTAAACATGAGTCCAATTGCTAAAGATTTACGTTTCAAAGAACTGAATTTAAACGGGATTACAGATGTTGATATGTATATCCTGATAAATACAGAGTAAAGTCATCTGCAATTAATATAATACAGCTCTGCCAACAAGTCGTGATTTCTGGGCAATGCAGTTATTACTATAGCAGACTGGGAAGATGAAGGTGAACACCTTAAATCTGGGCCTTATCAACTAAGGGAGTAAACCCCTACAGAAAATCCTTGGTCCTCCTAAGTAAGGGGGTTGTACGTTCGAAGTTTTCACTACAGACAATTTGTTTTGCATGTGCATCTCTAGCGAGAGAAGCGTGAACTACGCAAAAAAAATGGAGCGCATGTTACTCTCATCAACTTGTGAAGAGTAGCGATCTAATATAGTCATGTTAATAGACAGATACAGATATCCACAGCTAGGACAAAATATATAGTTTACAGAACAGTTTTATATTGCTTTTATTAAAATGTGTCTTAGTGAAACTTACAGCAGAGTCCGTATACGCCAGTTTCTATCTGATGCTTTTCCAATTCACTGCGGGCTAAAGCAGGGAGATGCACTATCACCTTTACTTTTTAACTTAGCTCTAGAATATGCCATTAGGAAAGTTCAGGATAACACAGAGGGTTTGGAATTGAATGGGTTACATCAGCTTCTTGTCTATGCGGATGACGTGAATATGTTAGGAGAAAATCCACAAACGATCAGGGAAAACGCGGAAATTCTACTTGAAGCAAGTAATGAGATAGGGTTGGAAGTAAATCCCGAAAAGACTAAGTATATGATTATGTCTCGTGATCAGAATATTGTACGAAATGGAACTATAAAAGTTGGGGATTTATCCTTCGAAGAGATGGAAAAATTCAAATATCTTGGAGCAACAGTAACAAATGTAAATGACACTCGGGAGGAAATTAAACGCAGAATAAATATGGGAAATGCCTGTTATTATTCGGTTGAGAAGCTTTTGTCATCTAGTCTGCTGTCAAAAAATTTGAAAGTTAGAATTTATAAAACAGTTATATTACCAGTTGTTCTGTATGGTTGTGAAACTTGGACTCTCACTTTGAGAGAGGAACAGAGATTGAGGGTTTTAGAGAATAAGGTTCTTAGGAAAATATTTGGGGCTAAGAGGGATGAAGTTACAGGAGAATGGAGAAAATTACACAACGCAGAGCTGCCTGCATTGTATCCTTCACCTGATATAATTAGGAACATAAAATCCAGACGTTTGAGATGGGCAGGGCATGTTGCACGTATGGGCGAATCCAGAAATGCATATAGAGTGTTAGTTGGGAGGCCAGAGGGGAAAAGACCTTTGGGGAGGCCGAGACTTAGATGGGAAGATAATATTAAAATGGATTTGAGGGAGGTGGGATATGATGGTAGAGACTGGATTAATCTTGCTCAGGATAGGGACCAATGGCGGGCTTATGTGAGGGCGGCAATGAACCTCCGGGTTCCTTAAAAGCCAGTAAGTATATGCAAATGATGCAATAACAAAACAGAAACACTGGCTGAAACATATACTTCTGAATGCTCATATCAACAACATTCTCAAGCTGGCAGAACATCTTCAGAAATTGGATCAAAATATGAAAATGATGACTATACTTAGCAACAAGGCCCTAATGGTGATGGTCTGTATGAGATGTATGCGCTTTCAATATCAGATGATATTGGACGCATGTATCAAGAAGAAGAAGAAACATTACTACCACACGTGCATAAAACTCACCCTAAATTTGAACTCTTCTTTGAACAGTTTGTTACTGACTTCAGAGATGGCTTTCTGTAGAAATCCTGCTGGCCGCAGGACATAGGCTACATGTATAAGGCCAGGAAAGAAGCCCTACAACAAAACACACAATGTAGTAAAAAGGTGCATTAATAGGAATAGGAAGAGGGGAGATTTTCTTCATTTAGGTAGATATTTACAATGAAGCAAATTTCTGTGAATATAAGATCACTATATAAACAAAAAAAAAAGTGTTATACAAAAGCTGTTGGAGAACTATATAAACAAAATAAAGTAGACAGACTTTAATGTTTTAGTATTCAGTAATGTTTCCTTTTTGTTTTTACAAGGCAATAGTCAAAAACACAAAACAGACAAAAGAAATAGCTCTAACAAAGTAAACAAAAGACTAAATGAGAAAGAAATAGGTTTCACACAGTACTGCTACAGTATTAAAACCTAGTGGTATATTTTATTTATCCTTAGTCTCCTATTTATTTTGTTTTATGCTCGACCATGCCGAAATATAGTAATTATAAACCTGGTAGCAGCCCTTTAATGTATATTATTAAAGTACACCTATTCATTAAAGTTCAGGTTTTCGATTATTCTCGGATATGCAATCGAAAGACAACTAGGGAAACGTCACGAAGGCTGGAAATCCAATACTGTTGCAGAAGGTTATGTTCTGTTACTATAATGAGCGTTAATTGTAAATAATATTCAAATAAATTCAATTTGTCATCTCGTTTTTCAATTCTAAATCAATTTCCAGGTTATATCAAAATTAGTTCATGTTATTCTCTAGATTACATCAAGGTCAATGGCATTACTGTTCCTCGGAAAAAATCAATACTTTCGCGTCTGCGCACATCTCACAACTTACGAGCTATGCACAAGGTCACTTCCGATCTTCAGTCAGATACGAATAAAATGAATACTTCTGAATAATTTCAAGTTAGAAATATGGTCGAGCATAAAAAGTCGTATGAACCTTGCCTATAAAGGTAATTAAGATGCTCGTATGAAAATTATGAAACTCGCTTGCGCTCGTTTCATAAACAAACATACTCGCGTCTTAATTACTATCATTATAGGCTCGTTGCATAATGTACTATTATAGTTACATCTGTTTTTTTTTATTGTTACCATAGTGTGTTATGTTGGAGTCAAATAAATCTCTTGAATTTTGTTGCCATTTATACACACTTCAATAGATCCTATTCGCCTATTGTCAATATTGCTTGTGTTTCTGTTGAAAGTCGCTCAACCCATACTCTCCATAAGACTACAATGTCACGTGTTCCATAAGCTAACTCATCTCTCTTAGCAAACCATAATGGTGGATTTACTTTCCAGAATGGAGAAATTTTTACACTGACAATGGCAACTTTCTGACATGCTAACTGACATTTAAGCACGATAATGATAATCACGTTGGAATCATCACATAGTACTAAATAACTTACGTTCTTTTTTTATTTTCACCAAGCAGTGACAGACAATAAAAAAACAAAAGCGGTAAGTGGGAATCATTTAAGTATACAAATGACTGAGGAAAAATAAAATGTAACACTAAGTTCTAATATACATATGCCAGATATAAAGAGTGGTTTATGAGACTTACTGAGATTTTGAGCAGGACGGTCTTGACCGAATTCCACTTATCATTCCGACGATCTATCACCAACACAAAACCTGAGTCCGCCTCCTGCATTCTAGAGGGAACGAGAGAGAGAAAAAAGAAATTTATTTACAAAATTTTGTACGAATGTATTATCATCATGCTTCTACATTAATGGCGTCATGTACATAAAATTTCGTGGCATCAAATTAAAGGATTATAGCTTTCATAGTTCAACGTAAATAACCTGTATTTATCTACATAAAGCATTAATATCATACAATACAAATTAAAAAGTATTAAAAATGCATCACTTGAAATTATGTCCGAATTGAACATATTATCATCTACAGTGTTAAAAAAGACGAACTCTTAGACCCTGACATACATTCGGTTTATTATTATTATTATTATTATTATTATTATTATTTTTTATACCTCTGATTGAGGTTCTGGCTGATATGTACATCTATTATCAGGCAGTACATCTCACTTGACGATATGTCAGAGGAAGAACAATTGTTTGTATGCATCTGAAGTCTGATTAGTGGAATATGTAGCTAATCGGCGATGTATGCAATGGAGGGGGAAAGGAACTGGCCACCCTACCCCATTACCTCCTGGCCTAGTTGCCTCATGAATGATCCCTTATTGGTGTTTATTTGTATACCAATGTATTCTACAGTATTACAGTGATGTTTATTCTTGAATGTAATTTTTTGTACTCAGTGTGGCACCAGTGTATGGTATGAGCTCACATACGTAAGAAAGACTTGAGTATTCAGAGAATCAATTCACTTACAACTCTGGGACTGTCCGTAAATATAATATTAAAATAAAATTAATTCTTTCTGACGGAATTGCAACTGTGTCAATCTTAACCATAATAATTATATTATGGAATACTTAGAAGTTATAATCTAGGATTTGAAATAACATCTCAGTACAAACAATTACTTAGCTAATAATGTAAAATGAAATTATGGCAAAAAATGTGATGCCTACAACATTAAATCGACCTTTTATTACAGCAATATATGTTCTGGATTAACCAAACTGACTTGACTCAAAATCAGTTTTGCAACTTTGTCAACCTGTCATCTTATTCCAGTCTTCGTAAAATATTTGAAATTTCCCACACTAGCTACTACAGTGCATCTGGGCCATACGTCCACGATGACTGACGGCCGCGTACCCATAGGGAAGGCCGTGCTTTGCCGCTGAGACAGCAAGTGCGCTCATACAACTGAACTCGTTAAAACTTAGGTATAGATAATACATCATCATTTGGTACTCACCCTGCTCACAGAAAATGCTGCAGGTGATGTCCATTTCCTTGTATGCATATTTCATACCTTCTCAAGAAATTGTCAGTCAAGTTCTTTATTATTAACTTTTCTTAACACTCAAGTGCAAAAATAAAGCCTGCGATTGCATCTTTGGACTGTAATTCATGCCATGATGGAATTCTGTATAGTTTTAGTTTCAATAATTTTACTGGCACTCCCACAGATGCTTTAGGAATCCCTGTCTGCTGTGCTAAACATCTCACAGACTTGCATGGGCTATGCACTAATGCCACACCAATTTCATCCAGGTTTTCCTCTGTAAGAACACGGTGCTTTTGTCGTCTTTTTCTGTCATTCACAGAACCTGCTTCATTGAATCTATTAAATAACCTTAATATTGTTGTTTTAAAGGGTACTGGCTTGTCAGGAAATTTATGTCTTAATTTTCGCCTTGTTGAAGCATATGATTTTCTATTCTTTATATATGTTTTGTATATGTAAATACATTCCCTTAATAAATAAGTGTTTTATTTATAAAGTCCTAGTGTTGATATGAATGGAAGACCTTGACTAGCTGCACCAGCATACATGTCGTCTTAGTGGTAAAAGTGCGGCCTCTCACACGGCCGGTCCATCATCGTGGATGGTCAGTCATTGTGGATGTATGGCCCATATGACCCAGACGCACTGTATCTTATCAACAATATATGATTTGAAGGTTGAATAAAAAAAATATTGGTATATATAGTCGCGACGCTGTTATTCCCAGCGTGACTCCTCCTCTTTGCTTACGTCTTAGGAAGTGAAGGCTCTATAAAGTCTAGGTAGGTAGTATCGTTCGCCATTTTTGTTCTTTCGTTGCCTAGCTACCATACGAGGAATCTATTTGCCACACCGTTAAACATTATCATGTCGTAGCTCCTTTGATAATAAATCAAATGCACTGTAATTCAGCAAATAATAGAGCAGTAAATAATGTCCTCGCGTGTTTTCTGCGAACGCCAACGAAAGAGTGAAAATGGCGGGCGATTATATTAAGTATTTATCGAGCCTTAAGAAATGAATAATGTCTTCATAAGCGAATCACAAGAAGCACATGTTTAAATGTAGCGGACTTGCAACGTGATTGGCTGCCGGAAATTAGAGCAACGGGACTATAGTAAGCTATTCTGCATCTAATTAGAAAAACATTTAGTCTTTTTTAACCGAATCGTCGGCTTGGGTGGCGCAGTCGGTAGAGTGCTGGCATTCTGTTCCCAGGTCGATGGCATTTAAGTGTGCTGATATAACCTTGGCAGTTGCGAGCATCATTAAATAAACCTTTTTTTTTTTTGTTTAATTTTGTTGTTGTTTAGTCAACTTTCCGAAGACAGATTTGAACCTCACAAGTGATACCAACATAGCACCACTTATGAGGCAACTAGGCCAGGAGATAATGGGGTAGGGTGGCTAGTTCCTTTCCCCCTATTTCAGTCTTAAGGACATTTATGCTACAATAAATTCTCTCCTAGATCTTACAATAAATTAAGATACATTGTTCCCTATACATTTATTCTATTTATTTATTATGACAATTTTTTCAGTCATAAAACTACTAGAGAGATATTTTTAGAAGTAAAAATGCCTTTTAACACTTTTCTACAAGATCTCTAAATATTGGATACAGAACATGATTATTCCTTTAATAGCATCATTCTTCACCTGGATTCCAATTTGGAATAGTATGCTGTAGTACTTAAGTTATGCTGACACACAAGTATTATGCTGGAAAAGTCTCTGACACCATAAAAGTGTTAGGTATGTAATTTACTTACGAGGGCACTGAGGTCAGGTACTGAACAAGGCGCTGATACTCCGCATCTCCCAAACTGCAGAAGTTTCCGAGATCTGGAAATGTGATGATTGGGCACCCATCACGGGATTTTCCACCTATAATGTAAAAATTCATAAACGCAGATAATTTTGTATTTTAAGCACAATATTATATACAAAGATGTAACAAAAGGTAAGGTCAATCATTATGTAGGTGACAGAGGACCTAATTTGCTGCAAAAAAGAAATAAATAGATAAATAAATAAAATAAAAAGTTAACAAGATTTGTCTGAATTAGTCTCCGTTTTTGAGATGAACTATGACAAATGTTCCTTTGACTGTCATAGTCTGTACACCGATTTGTCGTTTTATTTCGCGAAGTATGCTCTCAGTTTAAGCTCCACTTCTTAGTTTCTCTTTAGTGGCCAACCCTCATGCACTGTGTCACAGATGTGTGACAGTGGCACAATGTCCAACACACTAATGTGCAGAGGTGCACTCATCATGAGTGACTAAGTGGCCGGGATCTGACGGAATGAGCGCCGTCTTTAGTCACTAAGTGATTATATACACATATATTGTGATGTACCGAAGTACATATGATATATCCCTGCAGGAATTCTGTGTTATCAAATGATGAACTGAGAGGATTTAATCCGGCACCGGAATTGGAATCCAGTGTGGTTTGGTGGATAGAGCGTCAGCACGTAGAGCTGAAAACCCGGGTTCGAATCCCGGTGTCAGAGAGAATTTTTCTCCGCTCCACTGATCCTTCATCATGTGATAATGCAGAATTTCTGCACAGATATGTATTATGTACTTCGAGATATTGCAATAACTTAAGAGATTCTCCAGCAGTATTCTTCAGTTAAGTTTAACGACTAGTACATGTTTATTTAAATTGAGATAAAACCTGTAAGAAAAAGTAATAACTTAATAGGACTTGAACCCAGGCCCGCTCGTTTTACAGTCAGATATGTTATTACTCCAAAGTGGTGGACAAAGGAACTATTTACATCTTGGAATCATTTGTGTTTCTGCATTATAATAAATTTTACTTCTAAAAAGTAATCGATTCTGTATTTACAACTACAATGAAACACGTGTGCATGAAGATAACAATTAGGACTGGCTAACAATCTTTTGGCTTTGATGTTCAAATTACGAATAAAATTGCGCGCAAGAACGTCTTACATTATGATTGCTTTAAAGTTCAAATTAGTACGATTGAGTCTAAAAGCATTCTCTTGTATGCCAATTTAATATTGTAAAATATTTGAACAACTTCATGTAGAAAAGTTCGTGTGGAATGGAATTATGGTTTGTGTTTACTTATAAATGTAATGTGAAATTACATTAATAATGTATTTTGATCTTCATATTAATAATCCGTATACTGTACCTTTGAAAACGCTGACGTAACAATGGCTAGTTATCGCAGCGCGAATAACAGCAATTGGTGAATGGCGGTATTGATAGTTGGTTCTCGATATAAATGAACTGGAGGCGAGAAGTTACTGTGGATTTCTGTTTCTATCGAGGTTCTTTGTTTTTTTCACAGTTTTTTTTAATAATATGATTGTGCACTCGTCCATATACTGTATTTATTAAATTATATATAACCCTTTGTCATGTGGCTTCAGTAGATATTTTTAGAAATTAAAACTAATAAGAAACTGTACGCAACTCGGTGGTACAAGAACTTTCGTCTTAGCTAACCTATGCTAAAGTGAAACGAGTACGCAAAAGAGCTTGGTGGAGAACTTTACTTGAAAGAAAGCAACTAGGAAAACGCGGTTCAATCCTCAGCATTAAGGTAAGTGCTATAAGACTAAAAGATTATCATAATTATTCATTTCTCCGACTACCATCTGTTAACGGTCACATAATTCTTACGTTAATGTTATGTTTTATTTAACGACGCTCGCAACTGCAGTGGTTATATCAGCGTCGCCGGATGTGCCGGAATTTTGTCCCGCAGGAGTTCTTTTACATGCCAGTAAATCTACTGACATGAGCCTGTCACATTTAAGCACACTTAAATGCCATCGACCTGGCCCGGGATCGAACCCGCAACCTTGGGCATAGAAGGCCAGCGCTATACCAACTTGCCAACCAGGTCGACTAATTCTTACGTCAAACGAAAGATAGCCTAATGTGGTTTAAAGACATTTACAACCAAAAAAAAAAGGGTTATCATTTTTTCACTCGCGAGGTCTTCAATGTCCTTATACAGTATGTATTGTAAGTTTGTTCAATTAGGTCAAATATGCAAGTAGTGTACTTGTGGCGCGCACGCGCGCACACACTCACGCGCAAGCGGGGGGATTCACGAGTTACCACCACTTAGACTAGGGAGCATATTTTGAGCAAAAAATATCATATAAACATGGATCCTATTCTCAATATTTTCAGAGTTACACTAAGTTAATTGAAATTAGTTTTAAGGGTAAAAGAATAGCCTATTACAGATAGAGAATGAACTATTCAGAAGTATCATTCCTTTAATTGGTTGATATTCTGAAGCTAAAAATGTGTTAATTCTATATTGTTGCTTCGTACATAAATATTTTTTTTTCGATTTTTAACTAAAAATTAGATTTTCTTAAGCACTTATCACACAATTGTTACAAATCATGTCACTCTTGTAAACTCTTCAGGAATGTAAATTAGGATGGACAATTGGACTGCAAAGAATCAAGTACCTAGAAGTCTTGTGATTTGTAACAAATTGTTGTGATAAGTGCGTAAGAATAATGTAATTCTTAGTTTAAAAAAATTCTGTTCAGAGCAACTAAGGAATTAACACATTTTTAGCTTCAGAATACCAGCCAATTAAAGAAATGATATTTATGAATAATTCATTCTCTATTTGTAGTAATTCTTTTACCCTAAAAATTAAATTAAAAAAGGTATTTTACTAATAAGTTCAAATTAGTTTAATTCTGAAAGTATTGAGAATGGGATGCATGTTTATATGACTTTTTTGCTCAGAATGCCTTCAGAAATAAGCTCCTTTAATTGCGGTAAATCCTCGTGAATCACCCTGTATATATTCGACAATCCAATGAAATGTATATAGGGCTAACATACAAATCAGGTACGTTCATTATAAAATGAAAATTAATTTCGTAAATAGGCCTGAATAATTTAGCTTATTTACATGTCAGCCTGTTAAGGGAAACTGTTAATGAGCTCAAACCAAAACATCTCCTCAAACTGGGCACATAGATCTTCACAACAAATAAAAAAAAAAAAAAACATTTCTGATTGCTCATCATGTAAAAAAAAAAGGTTACATTTACTGAACTTCAAATTCTGTTTCACAAATCTTCTTATAAATTCTACTGACAAAAAATTTATAATTAGGTCAGTCTCTCTTTCCTGCCACACGAATTAGAACAATATTTTCTTCTCTTATTTCTTCTAAATTCGCTCGAGCAATCAACTCTGTGTCATTTACAGTTAAAATGACATCATTATTATCATTAGCACTAACACATTCGACTTATCTGCAGTCTCTTCTGAATTATCTTCTGGAAACAGAACTTGTGGCTTCAACTTCTTCTGTTTCTGAAACTTATCCATCCTATTTCTCTTCCCACTCAACTTTCTTTTTCTTCCTTCTATTTCGGTTTTCTCTGGTGTATCTGTTAAAACGCGTACCTTTCCTTTTTCAGGATTATGAGTTATCCTTTTCCTGGGAGAAGTATAATTTAGCTTTGTAGGGTTCGTCTCTTGATTTTTAATTTGCTGCGATTGCTAGCAAAGCATGTTGAGAACACGATCTTATCTCGCATGTTACGTGACAGTGTGGGGGGTTCACATGCATGATAAGTATGATAACACAACTAGATACTCTCTCCAAATAAGCGCGATTGCTAGCAAAGCATGTTGAGGACACGATCTCATCTCGCATGTTACGTGACAGTGTGGGGGTCACATGCATGATAAGCATGATAACATAATTATCCTCTCTCGAAATTTAGCGCGTCTGGTAGCAAAGCATGTTAGGACACGATCCTATGTCGCATATCACGTGACAGTGTGGGGATTCACATGTATGATAACATAATAGAGATTGGATAAACTGTTCTTTTTAAGAAACAGTTTCGACTGTAACTGTTTCATGAACGAAACTGTTCCAAAATAACAGTTTCATAAGAATATGTTTACAACATCAGTGCCAACTGTTCCAACTGTTTGAACCTCTCATCTGCTTCGGGAACATGTTTCAAGGCCCTTGAATCGCCTTTAAATCACCTGTTCAGTGTACTATGACAACGAAAGATAGTTTTCGTAGGTTACTAAGTAAATAACTACAATTTAAAATAAATCGATTTTAGTAAAAATAACCCTAGGAGAGTTTAATATGGATGACAGCCGATGATATTTTTCGCGGTATATTAATAATTAACAGTATGTCAGGGCACCATGAACATATTCTCCATCAATGGACAGCTAATAATTAGGAGATTTATTAGGGAATTTGATTCGTAGAATTAAATTGCGCAGTCCTACATAGGCTACTGTTGCACGAAGGTCGTGTGGGACATGGATAATATTGTATCTACTTTCGATTGGAGGTCAATGATAGCGCTACACATGGCCTTTGCAGACAACAAAGAAGAGAAAAACTGTTTAGAAACTAAACTGTTTATCTGTTGGAACCATGTGGAACATTGAAGTTATTAACGGAGCAATGTAACACTCTTTGGAACAGTTGGAACAGGTTATATCGCGAAACTGTTTCGATATGAAACAGTTTCAAATAAACTGTTCCAACTTTTTTTACCCATCTCTATAACATAACTACTTTCTCGAAATTAGCGCGATTGGTTCTTAACGCAACTCATATGATTAATAAAAACTGATATTTTTTTTGTCTACCTATGTGAGTAGTTTGAGGAGCAGTTTCTACATGAGGTCATTAACAGTTTCCTTGTGATTATCAGACAACTCCGTTAACTCACCTGTAACAATGGCATACTGCGCATGCAAGAGGTCAGCAACGTCTCTCACTGCTAACTCTCCACCCTCCATCACATCATCTGAAAAATTAAGTTGCAAAATACTGATGATGAAACTAAACTGTTAGAGTCTAAAATATTCAGCAAGACGAATGATATGGGTTATCAATTGTGATTCTGTATGTTGGATGGGTGGGTTGCAATTTCCTCACGAAAGAACCTTCCAAAATAGTACAGAGTTAGGTCAAACTTCCCTTCAATAGCTGTACCTTGGTAGGCACTGTAAAATGGGATTAACTACAAAAATTAGCTGTCACTACAGGTACAAGTACGTATTAAAATGATAATGTTGTACAATCATAGCTACATTGTGTCTAACTAGTAGCCAATCTGTCTCTAATGTAATGCATGATGTGGTGCATCTGATTTACATTCATTAACATATAAAATGGTTATGCAAACATTGGAAGTACAGAACACTTCAGACTAAGTTATACCGTATTTACTCGCGTAATTCACGCAATTTCTTGACATAATTTTGTGTTCTAAAATGGGGATGCGTGATTTATGCGAGGAAAATTACAGAATAGCTAATACAAAAACTTACAAGGAAAAAATGGGCATCCTACACTGGATTTCATCATATGCTATTTAACTTTACAACACACACTTTTACCGATATTTCTATAGTCCGCAGGTACAGAAAATTCCCAAAATGCCTTACAGGGGTCAGAGATGTATTGTGTCTTGCAGTTGAGGACAATGCGAAATGGATTTTTTCGTGAGAGTATCGGCCATAAAGTAGCAGAAAAATCGGACTGGAGCCTCTCCACTGACACTAGATTAAGACCCTCAGTGTAGCAGGGAGCAATGCTAAATCGGCCATTCAAAGATATTAAAGGAAATTTCTCTCAGTATGGAACGTTCTTGAAAAAAAAAAAAAATATAAAATATTACCGGCCAATGCGTGAAATATTCCAGGATGTAATTTTAAAAATATGATAAAAATTCAGGTGCGTGAATTCTGTGAGTAAATACGGTAATACGAAATCTTGTGTTTCAGAGTTGGTACAGGAATTCCAATCTCGAACGACCCCACTGCTCTGGAAAATTCATATGGGGAGTTCACACATGAATCCCAGTACTCGGATGATCAGACTGACGCTGTACCTATCACACTATTCTGTATTTATCACAGTCGAGCTAAGTCTAAAACAAGTACATTGTGCAGTAGAGCATGTTATTAATGGATACTTGCTACTTATAAACAGAATCAATAGTGTCAATTTAAATTTGTGAGAAACTGTCTGGAATAAACATCTCAGGCCAGTCAGTTATAAAGAGATTTGTTTTAAGTTTGGCACTGGACAAGAAAGAAAATAGAAGAACTGTTTTAACAAAGGAGAAATTGAACGAAACTGAAAGACTATAGAAAGAAGTCCAAGAGAAGCATAGTGTGCCATTTCACGTGAATCCGCACATACAACTACAACATTACTGAAACTGTAACCATAGGGCTATAAGATTTGAGTAAGTCAAAGACTGAATAATCCTGATAGCAATGCTAAAATTCAGTTCTGTAATTGGTTTCTGCAACATATGGCGTTGTTAGCAGGAGAGGAGATTACACTAAATAATATATTACTGGAGCTAAATGACAGCTGTGAGCAGTATGGGATGAAGACAGATGCAAACAAGATGAAGTCCATAGCTATCAGAAAAAAAAAGAAGGTAAACGTTAGAACCATGTGGGAATACTTTTATAAATGGTTCCACATGTCGAAAATTAAAGAAAATCATGTTGAAAAAAATTCCTGCCCTTTATTGCATCTTAATAAGGAAACTTGTCACATAATTTTATTCTGGTGTCCTTGGTCTTTGAGAAAAAAAATGAAAACTGTTAGATTTAGTAATTTCACCTTGCGTTCCCTTAGGCTGAATTTATTTTCTAGTTACACAATGCACAATAAGTTTACAGTATATTCAATGATGTTATTTTCCTCCATTCCTCTTTCACAGCAGAAATATTTATATAGTTCATATAAGCCTTCTCTAGTTGGCAAGCCTTCATTTCTTAATTTAATCTCACAATATTCTTTTGTCAATCCCTCAAAACTATTAAATTTTGAAATGTAGAAGATCGTTAAGTAATTTCTAACTAAATCCAAAATGTTATTATCTGTTAGTCTTGAGAATGCATATCTGCCAAATTTGAATTGTTTGTTAATTCTGTGATTTTTCTATCTTTTAATAACTCTTTTCTTTTACAGCTATTATATCTGAAACGTTTGGACAACTTCAAATACTTGGGATGTACTATAGGAATAACATTAGCTGCTGCCAAGAAGTCAAAAGGAGGATAGCAATGGCAAAGGAAGCTTTTAATAGAGAAAGGAGCATCTGCTGCGTACTTTTTGAAAAATGCATCTTCTGTGTACCTTTTGAAAAATAATTAAGGAAGAGACTAGTGAAGTCCTTTGCGTGGAGTGTGGCACTGTATGGGGCAAAAACATGAACATCACGACGAAGTGAAGAAAATTGACTGCAGGCATTTGAAATGTGGATATGGAGAAGAATGGAGCATGTGAAATGGACAGACAGAATAAGAAATGATGCTGTGCCAGAAAAAGTGGTGAAGAAAGAAAGAATAATGCTGAAACTGATCAGGAAGAGGAAAAAATGGCTGGGCCATAGCTACGAAAGGACTTGCCTACTGAAGGATGCACTGGAAGGAATGGTAAATAGGAAAAAAAGTTCCAGGCCAGGCAGAAGAAGATATTTGATTTTCAAGTCTGAAACCAGCCTCTAAATCAATTTCTTCGTTATATTTTTCATGTTCCTTTACATAACTGTTAAATGAATATTGGTATCTTAAAATATGACATAAACCATTTTTCTCAAAGTCTTCCCATTGACTGCATATCAAAGGTAGGTACTAAGTTAGTTTTGCAGATTAACGAATTAGGCCTTACTTATTTATGGCTTCTAAGGAACCCCGTGGTTCATTGCCGCCCTCACATAAGTCCACTGTGGGTCCCTATCCTGAGAAGATTAATCCGTCTCTACAATCATATCCCACTTCCCTCAAATTCATTTTAATATTATCCTCCCATCTACGTCTCTGCCTCTCCAAAGGTCTTTTTCCCTCCCGCCTCCCAACTAACACTCTATATGCATTTCTGGATTCGACCATACATGCTACATGCCCTGCCCATCTCAAATGTCTGGATTTAATGTTCCTAATTATGTCAGGTTAAGAATACAGTTCTGTGTTGTGTAACTTTCTCCATTCTCCTGTAACTTCATTCCTCTTAGCACCAAATATTTTCCCAAGCATCTTAGCCTATCTCAAACACCCCTAACCTTAAAAAAAAAAAAAATAATACAAAAATATAAATTTCAAGGATTAATTCTAAATTTTTGGGTGCAATATAATTTATTTAACTTAACTCTCTTCTCTGTTATACAGCCACAGTGGTAAAGGTGTGTACAATGCTACAGCAATATTTTAATTATTAAAATATAACTTCTGCTAGCTTCCTGGTAATCAGTCAAATTCAATTACAACCGGGGGTAGTAACACACGGACGTCCTAACACATAGTTTTACTGAAAATAATGAAATTTTAAATTAAAGAGTGTAAGTTTGCCTATAATCTTTCAACCCTGAGGGCAGTTCTGTTTGAAGGTTCACGTGATAAGCACATTATTTGAAATAATAAATAGATTAGAGATTTAGTTAATTAAGTGCTCAAGCTATGTTTGACTTAAGGTGGGGTGTGGACCGTTACACATTATTCATTCTATGCCATCGTAAAATATGCACCGATGATTCTGAGGAAGACTGAAACTGACATTTGTTCTACATTTGGTAAAAACTATAGCCTGTCATAATGGCATTTTTTTTTATTTATCTTAAAAAAAATGGCCATTGGCTATTTCATGATTTTTCAAAACTCAAAATTACCGGTTCTGAAAAATGACGGAAAAAACAGTTTAAATTTCTAAACCTAAACAATACATCACAAATTTTAAAAATCACTAAATTGGGCAATTTCTACAGAAGAAAATTTTGTTTTCACAAACATAGCAAAAGTTATAGGCATACTTTTATTTGTATAACTACAATATCTACAAAACGCGTAATATGCAAGACTGTATATCATAAACTTGAACAAACCAAACCTGTCATTGACCTTCGACTTTAGGATAACTCGCTTTCTGTCCATCTACCAAAAGAACGTAGACTATGCACGGCACACCAAAAACCTGAACAAACCAAACCTAATGTCACTGATCTCCGAACTTACGAAAACTCGCTATCAAAAAGAGTATGTATGTATATGTATGTATGTATGTATGTAAGGCATACCAAAACCCTGAATAAACAAAACCTAACCTGGCACTGATCCTTGACATGAAAACTCGCTCATCCCACAGTTCCATAATATGGACCTCTGGGTGGTCAACAGAGCCAATATTCTATCACGAAACAGATAAAATTACAAAAAATCAAATAAAGACAGAGCAAACTTTTTACTTCTTGACTGACACTTCTTAATCATAATTATAGCCTAGGCCTAAATGCGCCTAAACCAGTGACAGAAATACACAATTATCCCAATTTTCACAAGGGAAGCCAGGCCAGTATTAGAGTGCAAATTATAATATGCTCAGTGAATATTCAATTTATAGGCCTAAATACAGGTGTAGGCATAAGTACAGTAACATTTGAATTTACAGATAGGATGTGGTTACTCGATATTTGTATAATACAAAAAGGTTTGAGCTTACGAATCTATTAGGCCTACCTTATAATCTGTATGTATCATATCAAAAATCGTAATACACAAACTGGAAGTTAATTAATTCTATAGCATTACCAGTGCTTGTCAAGCGTTTTTGTAACATTATGTACAAAAGAAATAATATTAAGTTCACGTAGCATGTGATTTGTACTTATTAACTTAATTTATTTCAGAATTTTAACTACAAACAATTACTACTGCTTACACGTCACCTTCCATGTAACTGTCACAAGACAACTCATGACCTTATCAGGAAGAGCGGGCAGAATGGGTGCTCGTCAAAACATATCAACAGCTCGCATGATTCATTTCCTGCATGTTCAACCGCATATGCAGCGTTGAGTAATGTATACGCTGATATTATCGTTTCTATTAATGTTTATAAGAGATATCTCGCAATTTTTCTTATTCGAGGAAGTAATACGACTCTAAATAAAATATGACTAATTTTGATGGAATGTCATACGCTATATTCAACCCTGAATCCGAATGTATATTTTTAGAAGAGAAGTCTCTGTTCTTGACGAGGCTTGGGGGCTAGGGTCTTAAATTCTTGAGCATTTTCTCGGGGTTCTCCCGTTTCCCTTCATCATTCTACTGTAACTTTCCACTGCCAATTTCAATAATATTTAATTGCAATAATATTCACCCAAAATAGTGTGGAGTGGCGTAGTATAATGGCGCTCACAGATGGCGAGATGGCAGCAGTTTGAGGAGGCACAATGCTTTAGATACGTCCCGTCATTATTCCATAAAAGCATTAATTGTCCCGTTTTATAAAAATTTAGCAATACCGGTAACCTAAGAACTGATTTCAAATTTAAGAGTTTTATTTGTAATACGATTAGGCTTATATTTTATAATTTTATACATTGTACAAGGATGGATAGGAAAGTAATGCACAATAATTTTCTAATACAAAAAATACACAAATGAACTCACATCTTCATGTCCATTCTTAAATTTTCTGCACCAGTCCCGTACAGCACTATCACTAATAATAAGTTCCATAAACACGACACAATCAGCAATAATCTTTTTTCGTGGTAAATCTGGGATGTTATTACCAGTACTATCTAGCAGAATGTTTCAAGGTTTACCTTCGCTTTTCTTCAGGAATTCCTGTTTACAAAAGGACTGGACTATGTGTTTGATCCTGATTTTTGAGTCATGAAAAGAGTTTGTATTATCCTGAGTTTGTCTGATGTTTGTTTCTTATTTAAAATATAAATGAATAGATTTTTCGAAGTTAGTTTAAAAAAAATATATTTTCTGATGTCCAGACCATAACAGAAGTTTTTTCTGGAAACAAAAATTATGGCTTTTTGTGGGTAATATTCTGCTTTAAGTAAAATTTGTGCAAAAAACTGAACTAATTGAAAGGCTAAGTGATATTACATATTTCGGATATAAGTTATCATTCTTTTATGAATTAGATTAGTGAGTCCCAAACTTTCTGAAGGCACGGCCCACTTTTGGACGAGACATTTGTTTGCGACCCCCCCCCCCCCACTACAATACTAGTACTTAATCCCATTTGAAAAATACATATCCACGTAAAATTGAAAACGACAATGCTTTTGCTCAAAATTAGTGGATACCATTATTTTACTGGTACCTGTAGGATGAGAAATTGGAATATGCAAAGCTATTTTCTAATTTTCTTTGGCTTCTTACATTGCTTTCCTGCTGTTATTTTCGAAAATTTAAACACTTTGAATAGTGGTTTGCAACATCCAGAGATAAAAGCGACGGATTTAAGAAGAAACTTGATTTCTGGTCAATATCATTTGACAAAAAAAAATAAAAAAAAAATTGATTCATTCTAGCGTTTTCAAGAAGTCATGGAAAATTTAGCTACCTAGGTATGATCCCACAAACACCGAGTTTGTTTTTGAGGACATGCAATTAAGTTTGCACAATTCTATGAGCTTTTTGAGTATTTTCCAGAAAAAAACTCGAAACAATTAAAACAGTCACAAGTGGACAGGCTACTGAATTCGTTTTTAAACAGTTGTGCTACACTCATGAATTATGTACAGTCACTCCAAAAAAAGACTGAGTGCATAATATTTTCAAAGTATCTCTTCGGCACATCTGCACATGCGTTATATCATCTCTATCTGTTCACACTATACGGAAAATAATATTGTGTTATTTGAAACCTTTCCCTCTGTCCTTAACTTTATTACATTATTCTGCTGAATGAAATGGTTGAATTTAATTGATTGACCTTTAAATTAGCTCAATTTAATCACATATTAAGAAATACACACATCACTTTTAATTAGGTATATCTGTCAACATTTAGTAGTATGATACACAGCAGCTCTACTCTTAAATGTGTAAGTTTAGCATAGATGGTTAAGACATAGAGAAACAAATCTGAAGATCGCGAGTTTGATTTCAGTCCATTACTTTTTTGCCCCCCACGTTCAAGATAAATTTTCCACTTCATCTCATAGATGACGTTTTTGGTTGATAAAGATAATATTTTGCGGTCCACACCTGTGAAGTAATGGTTAGCGGGTCTGGCCACGAAACCAGGTGGCCCGGGTTCGATTCCTGGTCAGGACAAGTTACCTGGTTGAGGTTTCTCCTCAACCCAATATGAGCAAATGCTGTTTTCCTCAACCCAATATGAGCAAATGCTGTTTTCCTCAACCCAATATGAGCAAATGCTGGGTAATTATCGGTGCTGGACCTCGGACTCATTTCACTAGCATTATCACCTTCATCTCATTCAGATGCTAAATAACCTAAGTTGTTGATAAAGCGTCGTAAAATAACCTACTTAAAAATATTTTGCGAAAAGTTAATTAATCTTAATGTTTAATTCTTTAGTGTGTATTATGAAAATTGAGCAGATTTCTTTTGTGTGTTCTAATGCAATGTTTGAATAACATTTAAAAACAGTGAAATTATAATCTTATGTTGTCATATTTGTCGCTAGATGGTGGCAGAACTATGTTTATGATCATTCCTGAAATGTGGAGCTCAGAGAAAGGTCAGCAGTTTTAGCTCTTGTGAGGGCAGCATTTTCGACAACTGAGGCCAGTCGGAGACATGATGTTCCTGTTTCTACAGCTAGGCAATGAGCCAAGCTTTATCGGAATAGTTCTCAGATACCAAAGAGGCATTCTACAGGCTGTCCATTCATCTCTAATAGGGAGCAAGATGAGGTTCTCTTGACAGCAGTTAAGGTGAACCCCTTTCAATCTGCTGTCAGACTGAGCTTTATCTTCATTTCCTGGTTCGGTACAGATTGTTTGTAACTGACTTAGGGAAGCAGGACTTAAAAACTACGTCACCGCTAGAAAGGTCTATTTGACAGATGCTCAAATATTTGATCGCCTCGCATATGCCATGGAAATGCTTAGCTTTGCATGTGAGGATGTATTCTTCACCATGTATACTGTGAATCCAACACCACGTATGATCCTAAATACATACTCACAGAAGTGGACGTTTTAGTATTCATTGCTGGAGTTGGATGACGTCTCACAGTGGAGGGATGCTACTGAGACTTCTGGAACTCTCAATGACGCGATATATCAAGACCTTCCAAGTCTTTGGTTGATTCCACTCTTGATCTAAATTATCCTCAAAGACAGTTTATTCACTTCCAACAGAATAACCATCCAGTTCATACATAATTTATGGTTCAGCAGTGATTTAATCGGCAGCAAAGTGACACCTTGGCCTCCGAATTCTCCTGACCTGAACCCCATTGAGAATGTCTGGAAACTAATGAAGAAGACTCTTCAAAAATGCTCTGGCCGATGGTACTCAGGCTTTGGGAAAAACTCGCTCTCAAAGAGACTTACTTTGAAAACCTCGCTGCTTCTATGCCCAATCGATTTCGAGAGGTCTTACAGCAGCATCTTATTAATTTTTTGTTTGTCTCGGGTAGAGACGGAACTCACGTCTTAAGACTGGCATTTATTTCCCCCCTCCTTTTTTTTTCTTTCTTGCATAGTTCTAGAGCCCACAGCCAAAAATTAAACTTATGAGTAAAGTATACTTATATTTATTATACTCTCTTTATATGGATCCACATCTCATAACGTGGAATGAGCTCAATTAAAAAAAAAAAATGTTAGGAAGATTTGAACCTACGCCAGTCTTCAACTGTCATCAGTCAATCCAAATCAGTATTGTACCTCTAACTGCGTAGCCATCACGCAGCTCTCCCACTTGTTCTTTATTTCTCTTTCTTTCATATTCGAATAAGGATCCTGTTAACATATAAACTTACCTGAAATGCAGAAAACGTGCTAGTGTGAATGCAGCATCAGGATTCTGTCATATGTGCTATCAAGAGCATGCTCTATCTTTTTTTTTTTGGAGCAACTATACCTATTGATGGAATGTTGAACCTATTGCAACCCACATTTTGGGAACCACTGAATTAGATATCTCTAATAAATTTGCAATTGCAGTATCATTACGAGAAAATTAAAACGTTCCCTGTTATGGCACAAAGAATACAATTATAAAAACATTTGCAACATCTTAACTATGTTACGGAAGTGAGGCATGGACAATGAGAAAGACGTAAATCGAATTACAGTCAACAAAACTAAATTTATGAGAGCAACAGCATCCACATAGAATCCCTAAAGTTGTGCTTCTTTATCATTACTGTCCACTTGGGAAGAGATTCTTGGACCGCCCAAAGAAGAGGTGGATTGAAAATTTAGCATTGAGACTCAGGCCATTTGGCCTTGTAGTTAAATGGATGATGATGGAATATGAAATGTAATACTTAGTTTGATATACAGTAGAACTTGGTTATAGCGACCTCGTTTTGTGCGACACCTCGCCTATAACGTCAAATATTCTGTGGTCCAAATAATTCCCCATAAGACATTTGCTTTTCTATCTTGCTTAATACGACAAACATATATGCGTCTACCTCGCATATAACGTCATTTTCTACCTCAGTTTGGAATACAATTTTCTAAGAACCAAAGTATTTTAAGAAATATTTTGCTGAAATCTGTCAAATCCTTTACTGTTCCCTCCTATCATAGACCTCTGGAATGCAGGCAGATTCCCCACCCCATTGTAATCCGCCCAAATTCATGCGGTATTAATGGTACCTGCATGCAGTCAGTTTCGACAGGAAGTTTTCACTAAGTGCACGCATTTTAACGCAGTATGACCACTAAAAGAAGTGAGTGACACTTTAGAAGTCATTAGAATTGTGAACATTTCCATGAAGCCAGAGGAGGGAGTATGAAGCTAGGAGAAGGAGCAGTGAAATTGCAACTGAAGTAATGAGCATAGAATTTAATTTAGAAAGTGTATATTGGGCAAGTAGGAGGCAACAGACTGATTACTTCACTCCTCAGTAAATAAGTTTGGTGAGTAATGAACAAACTGTTTTAATACAGAATACTGTATTTATAATTGTACATATATTTATTGTGTTCATGGTATGCTTAAAAGTGAATACATAAATCTAAAATAAGCCTAATTATGTTTATTATTTTTCATTTTCCACCTCACTAGACTGATAATATGAATCTCGGTTACTACGACACTCGTTTATAACAACATAACTTTCAAGGTCCCTTGGATGTCGTTATAACCAAGTTCTACTGTAATTTTATGAGACACAGCCTACATTTTCGAAGTCTTGTAATTACTGTTAAACATGAAATAATGGATGACTAAAATGATGTGTAAAAGATAGGTACTACGCAGTTCAATAAGTAATGCACATCATTTTTTTCTCATTCAAAGTTTGTTTTATTACAAATCCAAATATACCACATTATTCCCTAATTAATTGTCTACAAATACCAGTGGCGTAGCGTCAATGTAAGCTAAAAAGCTTAGCTTCCCCAGTTAATAATAATTTCATAATAAACCTGCAGTTTATGGACAAAATTATTTATTAATTTTAATAGAATTTATATTTAAGCGTTAAATATTGTGATGCGGCAGCTCAGGATGATTTGTGATGCAGCAGTAAACAAGAAGCCTGCACACACCAGCTTCCAAGCAGACTGGTTTCTTCTGTGTAATCCACCCCTTTCTAACTAAACTACCCTAGTCGCAAGGCTCGCAAGAAGCCAAGAAGCTAGCTTTAACATTTAAAATAAGTAGTTTCCAAGTTATCCCTTTTCGTCAGTTGTGTTCAGTTGAAGTGTTAGTGTGCTTTGTGGCTGATATAATAAATAATGAGCGAAATAACAGTTCCTGACACTAATTTACTTGAACTTTTAGGACAATTGTATTATTAAGACTGACTTACGAATAAAAGTGTGATTTAAAAAAGAAATGATTGACTCTCTTGCTGTCAATGAAGGACACAACCAAAAGACAGACGCATACTTACGTAATGATACTAATATTGTGATTTCTCTAAGTATGACAGGAAGTGAGCTAATGTTGTACTTATACGTGTCTATTTGTTAAGAGATATGTGTAAACCGTGAAATCATATTTTACTACGTATCATTTGAGGTCATGCCTTATTGGTGTTACGATGTTCCAACCAATCTTCGACTGCTGACTTGACATTGACTACTATTTATTTTAAGACTGTATTTTTGTAATACGTTTTCTCATATTGCATGAAAGACAACTTGAGTTAGCTTCCCCTACTCAAAATTTCATGCTACGCCACTGACAAATACCAATTTTTCCACGCAGTCCCATTCAAACCTGTGGCCCTACGTCATCTAGATGTTACAGTCTGTATGTCATCTCGGTATCATTCAGTTGGTCTTCCTCTCAGCCACGTCCTGAAGTCTCTTACGACTTGCTCATCATCATCATATCGCTTCCCACAGATCACATCCTTCTGGTGACCAAACAAATGAAAGTCAGATGGTGCGAGATCCGGACTGTAGGGCGGATGAGGAAGGACAGTCCACTCAAGTTTTGTGATTTCTTGATGAGTGCACACACTTGTTTTGCTTCGCATTGTCATGGAGAAGGAGAATTTTATTGACCTCTTTATGAAGACGAACACGCCTAAATCATCTTTTCAACTTCTTCAGTCTTGATGTAAACCTCCGAGTTCATTGTTTCACGAGCTGGCAATGTCTTAATCAGAATCCTTGCTTTACCACATTCTATCGCTGACACTGCTAACTCAACAACTGAAAGTACTCCTATCCACTGCTTGATCCCCATAGTCATGTTGTAAGTGCCTGTGTATGTTTTCAATTGTTTCCTGCTCCACAAAGAGAAATTCAATTACAGCTCTCTGCTTTGTACGTGTTTCACGTGCAGTCGCCATTTTAAAACTAAACTACATCACAGCCATCCAATGGAAAACGGCGAAACTATATTACGAAATGCAGAAAGTTTTAAAGATGATGTGTATAAAATTTCGTTATTTTCCATTGAAAGGCAGCAGAGCAAATAAATGATGTGCATTACTTATTGAATCGCCCATGTAGAATGTGAAACTGGCCACTTACTCACCTCCTATTACTGTAGTCAAAGTGGGCAGCTCTTTCTTCTTGCACCATATTCACTTTCACTGAATGTTTGGGAGCTGATTTTTATCTTTATTTTCATGTAAATACTTAAGAAGTCAAGCATGACAATCATTTGAAATATTTAATATTTTGGTATTACTTTCGTAGTTGCCATATGATCATTATAACATTATAAATTCATATATTTGAATGATGGGTGGAGCAGAGAAAAATTTTGACACTGGGACTCAAACTCAGGTTTTCAGCTCTATGTGCTGACGCTTTATCCACTAAGCCACACTGGATTCCAGTTCCGATGTCGGATTGAATCTTTCAGTTTAAGTTCCACCTCTTAGTTTCCCTTTTGTGGCCAACTCTCATGCACTGTATCACAGATGTGTGACAGTGGCACAATGTCTTGAATTTAAGACAGTGTTCATTCCGTTGGATCCCGGCCACTTAGTCACTTGTAATGAGCGCTCTGCACATACTGGGTGTTCAGTTCAAAGTGTGTCATGGCTCACTGTATGCCGTCATGTGGATAGTCGATGAGCCTAGAGAATTCAATCTTCCTACACTTCCGCAGAGGTGTATTACCTATGTGCCAGAGAAGTTGCCTAGAAAGTACGGCGTTCATTCTGAAGAGTACTTACCGATACATACGGTAACGCCGGTAGTGGCAGGAATGTGAACTGTTTCAAAACATGTACTGAGGTGAGTTTTTTCTTACTGTCGAGATATGGGAAGAGGGTTAAGACGATTACTTACGTATTTGTTGACATTAATTTCGACGATCAACATGGATACAGAGCATTTAATTTGTGTTGTGGAATGTTGTGCTACACAACCGATGATAACAAATACCCTGCGCACGACTTGCCCGCACAAAACACAGTTCGAAAGAGGTTATCGTAGCACACAGACCGTACAGACTACCATCTGTTGCTACGACGTTCAAGTTATACTGTACACGTTCTCAAGTTCAGATTGAACGCCTTGATTAATAGGCAACTTTCTGACATAAAAGCCGAAACTCACTTCAAATCGCTGACTCATCAAGTGACGTCATGACACTTTGAAATGAACACCCAGTAGTGTGTTGGACATTGTGCCACTGTCACACATCAGGGTTGGCCACTAAAGGGAAACTAAGAGGTGGAACCTAAACTGAGAGGATTCAATCTGGCACTGGAACTGGAATCCGATGTGGCTTAGTGGATAAAGCATCAGCATGTAGAGCTGAAAATCTGGGTTGGAGTCGTGGTGCTGGAGAGAATTTTTCTCCGCTCCACCCATCATACATCACATGGTAATGCAGAATTCCTGCACGGAAATATCATACGTACTTCAGTACATCACAATAATCAAATATTTGAACTCCAACAGAGGTTACTTTTGTGGAAGGGAAAAACCACCTGAGTGTTGTTGTCTAATGGCAGACTGCTGTATTCTGGGCCATCAGTCTTCTGGCTTCCCAATATAGCTTGGTCAAATTTACTGGAGGCTGTAGATGGACAAGTTTCATGCATTTCATAAGGTGATCCTTGTTCACAACTGTTTCTTTTTCAGTGCATATGGTGCAGTTACTGGAATTATAAATGCCTATTTTATGCAAGTGGGCCACAAGAAATTCATGACCGGTGTTAGGCAAAAAAAATAGCTGTAGACTCTCTTTTTGGTTTTTGTTCTCTTCCCATGTAGTTTGTATGTTATTCCAGATCTTGTTTTTTTTTTGTGTAGGAGTGTTTAAGGAATTTTTCCTGAGTATTTCACATGAAATATACCGTAAGTTAGGGTAATTCCAATATAGTATTATAATATCGATCATTTTGCTTTTTCGTTAAAAGATTGTACCTCTTGTTGTATTATATCGTGAGGTATGTCGGAGAATACGTTATTTACGAAGCTAACAATGTGGCTGATATGAACCAGCTGCGTGAAGGTTTGCAGCTGTATTAATTAAGTTTCATTTTCCATTGTTGATGCCAAGTCGTTTTCTGCTTGCTATAATATCCTTGTGTAACTTCAGTTCTATTGCTTCACTGGAAGGGTTTGTGACGTAGGTGAGAGTTAAAATTTGTTGTGTACTTAGTTACTTATATTATTCGTAAGTTGGATAATTATTAGCCCATACCTACTTGAAATTAATATAGGAAATGGAAAAGTTCCAGGGTAACACCGATCATGGGTGGACCTATACAAAAAAAATCGGGACCATTACAGAGATGTGGTAGATACAATCCAGTTCACTTGAATAATGCTGTTCGGGCAGTAAGGAATGGAAAATTGTCCATTCGGAGATTTCCCTTGAAGGAAGTGGATGTAAGAGATGTTGTTCAGGACTACTTGAGCTGGAAATGAAAAGAGGAGAAAAGATTTACGAATAATCGTCCTGGAAATGAGTGGTTTCGTGGATTCCTAACTAGGAATAAGGAGCTCTCAAGCAGAATGAGTGAAAACAGAAGCGATCCAGAGCATTCATAACGAGAGACACAATGAATCAATTCTTTCCTAATTTAGAAGAGGCCTTGAATGGAGTTCAGCCTTCAAATCTGATAAACTACGAACAAACTAATTTTTGTGATGACCTAGGGCAGAGTAAGATCATAGTTAAGCGAGGTTCGAAACATCCAGTGAAAATTTTGGACAGCTCTAAAACAAGTTTAGTGTTATGGTGGCGGCAGCTGCAGGTGGCCCTTTACCTCACCGTGTATAGAAGCACACGTCCCTATGATACCTGGACAGAAGGTGGAATTACTGGTGCAGAATATGGTCGCAATAAAAGCAGCTGGTTTGACCTAGGAACTTCTGAGAAATGGTTTTATAAGATGATTCTCTCCTACGCAAAGAAATTACAAAGGCCTAAAGAAACAATCGGCGTTAATTTATCTAGTTATCTGTCCATAAATATAATAAAGCTATGTGAAGAAAACAATACAAGATACGGTATGTGTTCTTGCCACCTAATACAATTCACTTATGTCCAGCCACTTGATGTGGCATTCTCTCATCCACTGAAGGCAGCATGGAGACATGTGTTGGAGCAGTGGAAGAAAACAAATATAGGAGTAATGCCAAAATCGGATTTCCATGATTTCTATAATTTGTATTCTTGAAAAATGCATGGTATATTGTTATTTGTAAGCCCTAAGATTAAAATAATTTTTAAACATTTTTTTAAACTTAAAATACTGATCGGTATAACACCTTCATACTCTAATAGTGATCATAAAGGAAACTTAATAGGTGATCAGTAATACCCCATTCTACCAGTTAACACTGATCACTGATTTTTCTTTAAATCTTTTTTAAAAATATAAATTATCGATCGGTAAAACCCCTTCAACAGTTTGATAGCGATCCTGAGGGAAATTAAATAGGTGATCGGTATTACCCCATTGTATAAGGTAACACTGATCACTGATTTTTTAAAAATAAAATAATTAAAATTAGTCAAATTATGAAAAATGTATCTACAGGTACTTAAAGACTGGGAGATAATTAATGGCTTTATTACGCACATATTAAAGAAAATGCTAATGAACTACATACCAAAATGGATTAAAAGTGATCGGTATTAGCCCATTTTATGGTACAACCAATTCTTCTGATCTTCCTTTTCCTTTCCCCAAGGCCACCTATGGAACACATATGCCAGCCAGCCATATTCTACATCTAACTCCTATCACAGGACTGTACTAAATGTATAAGTAACTGCTAGGTTTTCTTTAAAAATGTATTTGCATTCAACAATTATTAAACATTTCGTATGTTAAAAATCATTTACATGTACACAAAAGGATTTCTAATTTTGAACTGGTTTCTGGTAGTCAAACATCATGAACATTCGTATCTTTTACAATAATTTTTTTTATATTTACTTACACCTCCCCATCCCCTATCTCAACCACATTTAGGTACATGATTTCCAAATTACTTTCCTCACTTTAGTCTGTCCCTCCCTTCTCATCTCTTCCTAATAAAAGGAAAGACAAATGAGTAAAAAATAACATTAACATTTTTAAAAGAGAAATATGCTATTTATAAGTTCAAGATTTAGTGGTTAGTGTTGCATTAATATTACAAATTAATAATTAACTCTCTTTTTGAAATTTAGTTGCTTTTTGCTCGACTTTCTCTCATTTGTTCTCACAAACTAATTAAGCAAGCAATCCAAATTGTAAATATTTTCCAGCTGCTCTTACTTAAAAGTGGAGGTAAACAAAAGCAACAGGTACAAAACTCTACCACTGGCTACCGGAAAAGTATTCAACTAATGGAAGTGTAATGTATTTCCCATAATAATTTTTTTAAGCAATTTAAAGTTATATGATTCATGGTTGAAATATATTAATATTTTCAGTGAATGCCCTCCTGTTAATATTCTGTCAATAGCAAAAAGAAACAGATGAAATAAAGGACAACTGTTAAAAAGACTGGTTGATCCTCTCATAAGAAAGTACGATTAACCAATTTTTAGACAAAAAGTTAAAAATTAACTGTAAACGACCAACATGATTGTTTTTTCGGTCCAGGGAAAATATTGGTAAATTAGGAAAACACTCACACCTCTCACTTCATAGAATGCTGTACTGTATTTTTGTTCAAAGGAAAATAGTCATCTTTTATGAAAACACACATTTTTTGTCATACTTAAAAAACAATCAAATAATATTGAAAACAGAACAGATACAATTTATTTATTTAAAATTCACTTTTTTGCTACATTAAAAAAAAAAAAAACATAAATAATACTGAAAACAGAATGGAAACTATTTCTTTCTCCAAAAAAACAGCACTTTTAATATGAAATATCTCTGACAATTTCCAGGAACGTATTCATTAGGTTTGTTCCATTAAATTTGGATTGTTTTTCGAACATATAGTTGTCAGCTTTTTTTTCACCTCACTGTATGTTGAAAGTTTCACTTTGATATGTCGCCATATATATTCAATTTTATTGTATTTGTATGTGCACCAGTTTCTTCGACAAAAAAAAATAGAGTGGTTAACCTGAAGGTGACTAGGCTAGTCATTTTCAGAAGACCCAACAGTCGGAAATGATTGGCTTGTTACAATCCTTGACACAATTTATGAGGGTGACTTCAGTGCGATCTTCAAAAGCTATGAAGAAACATTTGCCTGAAACTCTCTATTCCTTCAAAGACCCCTGTCCCTCAACTTGGTGACCTTTGTGATATTTATGTTTCCCAAACTTTCTCACTGATTAAACAAATTACATTATTGCCTCCATATAATCCGCAATAACTTCACAAACGAAATTTCTCCAGTCACACACAGTTTGATTACTAAACCTGTACCCCCTGATTATATCTCCCGACTCAGTTCCACATCTCGTAAGTTAAATGCATGATTTCAGCAAATCAAAGTTTGCTATTGGAAAATCGTGAATTAAGTTTTACAAAGCTCCTAATTCTACATTAAAAAAATACACTTCCATCTTACTTTATCACTGGAAACTGATGACTCTTAAGGCACATAAGGCCTTTACATTTTGGACATTCCATTGAGCTTCAGATATAAGTCCAGAATCTTGTAAAAACTTAAATAATTCCCTAGAAGAAAAAAACAATGAAAAACTTTTTATTTGGAATTCCTGAAATTTCAATAATAGATCGACCAAAACTGTTCTCATATCCATCAAACATATTTCTCATTTCAATTAGATCCTGTAGGGTCTAATACGTGAGGGATATGATGATGATTTCTGTACAGCTAGCCATCTTTAAACTATGTTCTTGTTACTTACTTACTTACAAATGGCTTTTAAGGAACCCGAAGGTTCATTGCCGCCCTCACATAAGCCCGCCAGCGGTCCCTATCCTGTGCAAGATTAATCCAGTCTCTATCATCATACCCCACCTCCCTCAAATCCATTTTAATATTATCCTCCCATCTACGTCTCGGCCTTCCTAAAGGTCTTTTTCCCTCCGGTCTCCCAACTAACACTCTATATGCATTTCTGGATTCGCCCATATGTGCTACATGCCCTGCCCATCCCAAACGTCTGGATTTAATGTTCCTAATTATGTCAGGTTCTTGTTACTGAAAGAAATTAATAATCAAATCACGCACCACTCTTTTCCTCCCCTTTATTGATAGGCACTTATTTTTGCTCTGGCTTGGCACAGAATGATCACTAATGCTGTAACAGTTTGATTATCTGTATTCTAGGGTCTAGCTGGAAAATTAACCATATAAGGCCAACAGAAAGAAGAAGCTTGGGGAGAAATACATTAGCTATTAGTGCTTCTATTATCTCCACTTTTTAATAAATGTGGCAGGAAAATAGTTAAATAGCAAAATAAAGATATCTCATAAATCATAAAATACCGAAAAGAAGCCACATTAGCTCAAACTTATAAACTGCAAATGTGTTATAAGATGAAATTAAATAATCAAAGCATTGTCATTAATCATACATTAAATATTTTATATACGTCTTTTCTACATGTAGGTAAATAATACAAATTTCTTGACATTAATTGTTTCAACATACTTTTTTCTTAATCGTATCTGTTAAACAACACTATTAAACATAAAAGCTTAAATAATCTATCTTTAAAACACAGAAGCTTACATAATCTTCAATGGGTCCTAACTACAGCACAAAATAATGTTTGTGCAGGATACAGAAAAATACTTTCAACTATCCCAAGTAAAATACTATAAAGGCAGAAGACATAAGACGTTAGCTGCAGGTACTGTACAATACTGAAACGCTGATATGAACTATTCTACAGCGTTGTAAATCCATATGCATTTGTAGCAGTATTTGGCACCGAGGCAACGGTAACAACACCAGCTTGCGTCAGCTGTTGATGTGTTGTATAACTTCCAGGAGTTGCTGCAGTCAACTGATAAGATGTGTAAGTGCTATTGTCAGCAATAGTGCTGACACTTGTTGGAGCTTGTATTATCTGTGAAACTGGTGTGACAATGAAAGCCGTTTGCTGCTGGTGGGAGAGGCCACTTGCTTCCTGTTCGACAACTAGAGGTATTGCAGTAACTTGCTGTACTTTTCCTGTTGCTGTGATAATGGTGGTGGCCTGTGGGTCCTGGTGCGTTACTCCGGAAGTATCCTCAACAATATTAATTGTATCATCAGCACCTTGGAGCTTTGTTCCTTGTGGTGTGACTATTTCGACTTCAACACCTGCTTGATTGTTATTGTTTCCAGTTTGCTGTTGCTGCTGCTGCTGTTGGTGTTGCTGCTGCTGTTGATTTCCTGCATTTGACCCTGGTTTATTAATACCTCCTTCAACTTTACAAAATTTGACATGTGGAAACTGTTCTTTCATAAAATGCCTGAAAGTTGAGTAGCCCATAACTTTAATAGATGGCTCAAAATGTTCACAATATTCACGGTATGCATTGTGAATAGTTTTTCTAGTTATTTCTGCAGGAAGATAAAGAGGAGGAGTTTTAGTAGCTGATTTAGACTTATATTTTGTCGCATTGTTGTATGTTTGCTGTGAGACAGTGTTTTGACTCGTATTGGATCCAGGAGTATTGCGCTGGATGAAGTGACGTAAGAATGACGTAGCATGCCTATAAATGTCCAACGAGAATGTATTATGAGGTTTCTTTCCATGATTTCCATGAATCCGGGGAGCTACGCCATGAGTCATGACATGTTTTCGTATTCTTTTAAGCTGATAATGTGTACAGTTCTCAAGGTACAAGAATGCATCTAAGCAAACTCTTCTTCCTTGGAAAACATACTGTGCCCTAAGCCTACGCCTCTCTTTGTGTCTGACTGTCTCCTCAGGATTAGTGAGCACTGCCATTGTCACACCCATGAGATACATGTCGTGTTCCGCCTTGGTCAATTCTGCAATGTTCAACCTATGCCTATATACATATTCGGGGCTAAGACCTTTAAAGCAGTTTTCTTCCTGACACTCGCAACCCTTTTCAAATCTTTCTCGCACCTCTTGAGCATTTTCTTCTAATCTCGTTGGTGCCATTCCAACTGCTGGTGATACTGCCACCTTAGTCTTCTTTTTAGGTGTTTCTGTTTGTTTATCACCCTGCCGTCCAGCCTTCACGCCTTTCTTCTTTGGATCTGCCGATGCACCTGTTTCAGGCTGGGGTGGAGGTGGCGGTGGTGGTGGTGGAGGTGCAGGTGCAGGTGTGGCGTATTCTTTCTGTATTCCAGTCTGAGGGTCGGTTTGTGTGACTATGCTGATTGGCTGCTGTGCTGTCAAGTGTTGATGCTCCACCTGGATGGTGTGTCCTTGCCATATTACTGGCTCTCCAGTCAAAGTCGTGAACTGAGGGGTCACCTCATGCATGTTTGTAAACAAGGCTTGGTGCACTGTTGTAACTGGTGTGTGCCACTGGACCACTCCGGCAGCATCTTGAGCTTGCTGGTGTACAGAAGCATTACCGTTGTTATGGACTGCATTCACTGGGTCTTTTGAAGTCACTACCACTACCTGCAATATCATAAGTTATGCAATTAAATTTAAATCATAATTCTGATTAATTCAATTCATTACATTGTATTGTAAAATTAGGTATTTTATTTATGTTTTATTATAATTGTAATTATTGTGTTAAATTGTATTGTGTATTCTTAGTGTATTGTGTATATAATTGTATTGTGTATTGTTAATTTTACTGTGTATTGTTTATGATTTTATTGTGTATTGTTTATCATTTTATTTTGTATTGTTTATATTGTGTATACCACTGCCTCCTGGTGCTTGCCCACTTGCAGTGTAAATAAATAAATAAATACAAACAAGATTCTAAAATCTATAAAATTCACTAACTGTGATATAAGTACAGTGAAACCTCTCCTTACGGACACTCCTCAAATACGGACATATTTTTATGTCCCAACTGAAATAATATAGAAATAATGATAAATTTAACACTCGTTTACGGACACTCTCAGATATGGACAAGGACAGCTGTTTCACAATCCTAAAGCTTGCTTTACCTCCTGACTGCGGACAGAACTTGGTTTCCAGGACCTAATGTGTTACAAAAATGGAAAATTTAGTTTTGAGAACTTTACAGAAATTCCTTAACATGAAAGAAGACAATAAGAATCTCTCAGGCAGCTGGCTACCCCTTGTTAACTGGAAGCGGGTGGATAAACAGAGTCATAAAATTTGACCTGTCTGATAGGTCGAAGGTTTCCGCGATCATGAAATTGTATTCGACACATGATTGGGTTAGTAGGATTATTCTCATCACTTCAATCAGTTGTTCTGTTTCAAGAGACATGGTATCTAAACGTAAAGGTTATGTTGAAAACTGTAAATTGCAATAGGCCTACTGCATAATTGCAGACCTAAAATAAAATTGCATGGCACAGTACCGTATTTTCCTTTTTCGGTCTTATCTACTGTAGTACAGTATACTGTATTTAGAATTAAACTACAGTAATACATTTAATTTAAAGCGTGAAGGGATACATAATGCATATTATAAATTTACTGTTAGATTGGGGAGCCTCCCTCCCAATAAAGGACACCTCCCAGATGCGGACAGATTGTTACATCCCTTCGATGTCCGTAAATGAGAGGTTTCACTGTATTTCTGTACAGTATAGAACTCGAAATATTAATTTGTGTGTGGCTGGGAGGTAGTTGCCACTCCAATATTGCCAGATTTAAATTGTACGGTATACTTAACAAGCTTTCTACTAGTGTTATTAAGACAGACGAAATTTATATGAATTATAAGCTAAAAATGACATCAACTATATTTCGGTAGATGTGGTGTACATCACACTTGGTTTACAATGTTGCAAGTTTAAATCTTCTCTTCTTAATCTAAAGTCGCGACGCTGTTATTCCCGGCATGACTCCTCCTCTATGCTTACGTCTTAGAAAGTGAAGGCTCTATAAAGTCTAGGTAGATAGTATCGTTCGCCATTTTTGTTCTTTCGTTGCCGAGCTACCATACGAGGGATCTATTTGCCACACCATTAAACATTATCATGCCGTAGCTCCTATGATAATAAATCAAATGTGCTGTAATTCAGCAAATAATTGAGCGGCAAATAACGTCCTCGTGTGCTTTCTGCGAACGCCAACGAAAGAGCCAAAATGGCGGGCGATTATATTAAGTATTTATCGAGCCTTTTTATGTTCATCTGCGAATCACAAGACGCACACATTTAAATGTAGCCGACCTGCAACGTGATTGGCTGCCGGAAATAAGAGCGACGGGACTATAATAATAACTAAAGGAGGCAAGGAGTCACCTATTAGACAGCACGCTGAGTAGTGTAACATGCAAGTTACTGTTACAGCAGTTATCAAGAGACATGCTTAAATTTGTTTTGTATTTTCTAAAGGCTTCTATGATTGGACATAATTTGCATTGCTTTGCACATCACAGCTAAGTATCCAGAAATACTGATACCAGACGTATATGGGAGTGTGGTTAAATATATACAAAGTAGCAGTACTACTTACAATGCATATAAATTCCGTCTCTGGTTATCAATATTAGATTAGTTACTGGGATTTTAGCACTGATGTTCTCTGTTCAGTGAATGAAATATGAAACTATTCTTTTGTGATCACAGACTTTGCAACAACACATCCTAAAATTTTTACCTCTATTCCTGCAGACAATTACAAAAGTCTACAAAGTGATTACAGTCACAAGATTTTGAGAACTAGTTGATGAATTAAAAGCAACAAACAAAAAACTGAGTTGACTTATATTAGATATGTAGAAGAATACTTTTCAGAATAATAACAGGAGTTTCAGTATTAACAAGAAATTGAATATTTTTAACATATGATGATATAATTTTTTGGTTGCTTTATAAGCACATCCATATAATATTTCTGTTTGAACTGATAATTTCCTTAAGTTTTTTGAAGCAGTTTTTTCCAGTTTAGCTTCAGTTAAAATGACGGTTACCTGCACTTCTTGTTTGCAAGATATCCAGTTTTGTAAAATACTACATAAGTCTGATTATTGTGGAAATACTAGGAATTCTAGATTCCAGATATTCCCAACCAAACTCCACAGAACCACTAAAGAAGAACAATAATCGAAGTCCTGCTCTTTTCTTGGTTTATGAATTACTGTCACATCTCATGAGAAAAGTCACACACATTTTATAGATTGTTATATTGACATCTAGCAGTAGAAAAAAAAAATTGTTGAATAACGTATTGTACGATGTGAGTAACTTGTCGATCTCTCTATATTATGATACATCCGAATTTTCAATTGTAGAAATTATTTCGTATCATTAAGATAGCAACCTTCATTCAATCATACTTTTCCACCCAAAGGCAGGTCTTTCACTGCATATCGAGCATTCTTCAATCTTTCCTAGGAGTCATTTCATGTCAAATCAATCAATAAATAATTATTTCTGAACACTGACATCTGAGATTTTTATTTTATTTGGTACACGTGTTGGATCAGTAAAGCATATTAAAACTACAGAATTTAAATTTTTTTTCGAGTTGACAGTTTTTCAGAAATTATTTCTTGATAAAAATGAAGAAAAAAAAACAACTTTTCAGTGAAGAAGGTTTACAAAACATTCAGCATGTATATTTATTTTCTGAGGATATACTGAGTCCGTAAGGGTTACCCTCAATTGGAGGGGAGGGGGGGAAGGCAGTTTGTAATTAATAATGGAACTGTTAACGATAGAGAGCTCATCTAGGGTTCATTTTAAAACTCATTTAAATGGCTTTAATTTGATATATAACACATCCCTAATTCAAGGTCAATTTTTTGCCCTTCTTCAAAAATGTTATTTTTTAACATTTCTGAAACAGTACCTTTGATTTTACTGGAATAAATATGTTAAAATGTTATGTTTTATTTAACGATGCTCGCAACTGCAAAGGTTATATCAGCGTCGCCAGATGTGCCGGAATTTTGTCCTGCAGGAGTTCTTTTACATGCCAGTAAATCTACTGACATGAGCCTGTCGCATTTAAGCACACTTAAATGCCATTGTCCTGGCCCAGGGTCGAATCCGCAACCTTGGGCATAGAATAAATATGTTAAAAGGCATAGAATAAATATGTTAAAAGACATATTTTATGAGGGCCATAGTCAAATTTCATCATGGGATGGCAACAAGATCATGATACATCTGCATTTTTCTGAGTTTAGTACATAGGAATTTAATAATGTTGTAAGAAACCTATGTATGAAAGCAATGAAATAACTAAATCTGTGGCCCATGTTTAGAAATTAGCAGGCTCTGACAATATGTAAAACAAGAGAACATTATTCACTGTCGCTCAGTCAAAACCTGATGTTCATTTTGCCACCCAGTAACTCTCCAAGTCCTGAATGCCACTCAAATGTCATGAATGTCCTGGGGTATATGGACTGAAAAAAAAAAAAAAAATGAATCAAAGGTATGAAGAAAATTTTGTTGACTAAATTACTTACAAACAATGGGTTACTGTCGACTACTGCAAAATGAAAACAAATAAATAAAGGAGTTGATAGCTGTTTGTAGATATTTATTTTTTTATTTTATTGGGTTATTTTACGACGCTGTATCAACATCTAGGTTATTTAGCGCCTGAATGAAATGAAGGTGATAATGCCGGTGAAGTGAGTCCGGGGTCCAGCACTGAAAGTTACCCAGCATTTGCTCATATTGGGTTGAGGGAAAAAACCTCAACCAGGTAACTTGCCCCGACCGGGATTCAAACCCAGCCCACCTGGTTTCGCGACCAGACGCACTGATCGTTACTCCACAGGTGTGGACTTGTAGATATCAAAAGAAACTCTTCACACTCTTTACTACAATAATTCAACATAAACTACTTTTCAGATGGCAGTGCTGCCCAATATAAAAGCTATAGAAATATTGTTGATTTGCATAATACACGTCACTGTTCGTTAACAGAAAACCACAATTTAAGTCACACGGAGTTAGTGTGCACTCGAAGTTGGTTGCTTGACGGTTGTCAGCCCACTTTGAGGTCTGTGGATATAGAGGGAAAAATTGGATCGGTGTCGGGTAGAGTTCCCGGGTAGCTCAGTCGGTAGAGCGTTGGTACGTTAAACCAAAGGTCCCGGGTTCGATGCCCGGCTCCGGAACAATTTTTCCCTCGAAATTATTGTTGAATCTGTTTCAACAAGTAAGGACTTCTGCATAGATGCAGAGTGGCATTTTTTGCCATCTCTCTTGAACAGAGTGCTTGTGATGGATTAGGAGCAGCAGTCAAACTACATGCTACTAAAGCAAGTCTCCAACATCTTTACAATTATCATATTTTGACTCCAAGAGAGCTCTTCCGAGTTTTTAAAAAATTCAGTTGAGGATATTCATTTTGAATATACAACTTCAATCTAGTAGTAACAAAGAAACACAATTCCTCAATGTGCTCTTCTTAAGCCTTCTGCAGCTCCAACTGTTACTTTGGGTTAGGTACATAATAGCTGGCATGCAGTGTTGCTACATATAAGAATTAAGCTAAACCCAAAATCAATTTTCTACATTCCAGAGGGCATCTCCCTCTTTCACATCCTCAGGCATAGGACATCCCAGCAAATGCAGTGCTTACAAAAGTAGAAACAGTCACTCCAAATGGACGTGTTCACACTATGAATGAAAGTGAAGCTAAAAGGTTTTCACATCATTTATCATTAAGGCTAAAACTAGCAGTGTAAATTTCCAGTACTAATAAATGACAATTTCATTGCGATCTCCTTATGGTGAGTAATTTGCACTTTCAAAGTTTTTAAGAATCTAATCATGGGCTACTGTCTGTAAATGTAAATAAATACGAGAGTTGGGGCATAAGTCATGGCAACTATTTTTTTTGTGGGAATTCGAGCGTGGGTGGAAAATGTGAAATATACAGATGAAAGGACAAGAAATGGACGAAATGTACGGACATTTAACAATATACCAATATTTTGCTTCTCAAGTTTATTACGGTCGTTGCCATAACATTACAGGGTTCCTGTGGCAGAATCATTACAGCACACATACCCGTTCTGAAGGCCCTCAAAATAGCTACCCACCTCGCGACTGTCCGGTATGGAAAGGCATTACTTCCAACAGCTTCTACCAACTCACTGTGGCATTCTCTGGCATTTCTCTCATGGAGAATGGCTATTTTGATGTAAGAGCTACACTGACAACTGATTTAACATTACTCTCTGTGTCCTACAGAGCCATCTTGTGTTGTGAACACACGCTATGACTGCACGGCTTCCATGCGACATATGACATTTTGTGGTACCAACCCCTCACCTTTGAAAAAAAAAATAGTTGCCATGACAACCCTCGTATTTCCTTTAGTTCACAGAAATAAGGAGAAAAAAGTAAGTAAATAACAAAATAAAAAATAAAGTTTAAAAATAATAAGTTAAACGAAATAATCAGCATTTGCTATTTGCATTTTGAAATTTATAGCAGCGACATTGCAAGTAAAACTTTGTTTTTAATTATGATCCCAATGGTATACCCCACGATAAAATTTTACAGTCTCACTCATGAATAATGTGTCTTCAACATATATTAAAAAAATAAAAATAGTGTTTTAAACATGTTTACTCCCCCAGTTTGCAATGCTGTGTTATATATCAAATTAAAGTACATTAAAAGAGCTATGAACCCTGGATCAGCTCTCTAGCATTAATAGTTTCATAAATACTGGACGTTTTGTAATTTTTGTTCATTGAGAAATTGGCTTTTTTCCCCCCTGATTTAAATAAAATAATTTCGAAAAACTGTCAACTCAAGAAATGTTGTTGTTTTCTAATGCCAGGCGTTTGACAATAAAGTCATTTGACCTCTTGCACTCCAGTAACTCAAGAAATGTAAAATTCTGTATTTTTAATGTGTTCCACAGACACAACTCACATGTCAAATATCATGAAAATCTGAGACATGAAGGTTCGATCACCTGGTTGATTTGACATGGAATGATCCCTTTTTTCTGGTGATAATTTTAAAAGCTCATTGCCCAACTCTCAATATCTGCATCATCCCTTCCTTAAAATCTGAACTCGACAAGAAAAGATTTATACAAAGATGATTGGACTATGAACTGACGAATAATGAGAAACAAGACTGTGGTCATAACAAGTGAGTATAAATTGGCGAATAATGAGAAACAAGAATGTGGTCATAGAAAGTTTCAGGAATAAAAACCCCGATTTTTCTATTAAAAAGTCAACATCTTACTGCACAACTCTTTGGTCGAATTTTTAAGAAAGATGACACAAAGGAGGAAAATCTGACCAGCTTTGTGAGAAGTGATATGAAAGGAAAAAATATGATTAGCTTTGTAAAAGAAATTATGCGAGAGAGAAGAATGTGTATACTGACAGTGCACAACATGGCAAATCAAAATAAAGAAATATTATTTCACGTAACTTTTGGTTTTAACGTAATGAAATATGATAACAAATTAATCTAATCACCTGTATGCTCTGGCATTCTATTGCACAATCCATTCAATATTGGAAGTAGCTATTTTTCATCTATGTTCTCACACAATGACAGCTATGTCTCGCCTACCTACATCATGTATGACTTTGACGTTTTATATTCAGGTACCAATTATGCATTTTCTGAAGGTATCAATACCGTACATAAACCATAACATGTCAAAAGTAGTGGAAGTTATTTATTCGTTGTTACTAACCTGTTGTTGATGTTGAGTATGTTGAGGTTCTAGTTCATGTCCTTGCTTCTCAACACGTTCAACTGATAAAAGAGAATGAAGAACTTCACTTGCTTCTTTTTCAGCAGCATCAACCCTCTCCATACTATCCATAGATCTGTAATTTAATGTAATAAGTATAAAGTATTATTGAAAATGTAGGTATGTATATGTCATTCCAAGGAGTGTGGGGTATCGTATCTTTATTTGCTTCAAATAAGGTGGCATCATCACATTTAGTTAATTTGTACATTTTTATATAATATAACAATATTACATGCATATTGACTTGGTTTCAGTCAAGCTATGCTCAAGCCAAACTGTAATACTTTTCAATTTTGATCCTTATTGCCACGCAAAATGGTTCAAAATGGCAAGACACCGTCAAATGACAAACAAAATTGGGCTCTATGTCCGTGTAGAGATTATGTATCAATTTACCTGCTACCGTCGTTTGCTGCACTACTTCCGTCTTCAGTGTTGTTAAATATTTTCAGGATAAGTTTTTCTTATCTTAAATATAAATCGTATTATTTCTTCATCGTTAAAAAGGTGTTATTACGTGTAAATATATTCATTATTACAACGCCAATATGGCGTTTGTCGACGAAAAGGATTCCTTCGCAAATTCCATAGTTGGTTCATTCCACACATTTCAAAAATAAATTTGAAGACATTCATATATGAACCTAAAATATTAAAATACATTAAGCTCAGTTACAGTTTTAAATAACAGGCAAGTTACGCGATTACATATTAATTATTAAATCATTGCGCACATTCGCCTTCACTTTTTTTTTTATTCCTAGGTTCGTTCAACTTTGGCGTCTGTTCAATAACCTGAGTTACGAAGGCGCGAAAGCAGACTTACGTTTTGCTCGCTCTCGTAACTCAACCCGCGAAATTTAAAATCGCTGCATAATGAACATCTGGGGTGAACAAAATTTATAAAACGTACAATGTAAACATACCTGAAGTACAGTAACGGTGACATGGACAATGGCATCGTAATATTATCGGTCTGGAAATTTTCATTATTAGAGCTGTAAAAAATTTGTACGTGGTATTATCCCCGACTTCAGTTAAACATTTAATGAATCTTAAATATCTCCGAAAATACAGATGCAACAAAATAAAATATACGTAAAACTTCAGATCAAATAAAGTTTTTAATCACAGGTAAAATATAATTGTGTAAACATGTCACTCAAATGAAGGTGGCACATTCCCTATCATATTATAAAAAGAAAGAGACATACACAGCAAATTAGTTCACTATATTTTAAGTTCAGTTATTATTTTACAAGACCCGATATGCAACTCAGCGAGCGGAAGAAAGCACTTGCAAATCGATAAAAGGTCACGTTTCTGTCACTTTCCTGACAGAGGGTGTGAGTTTCAAGTCATGGGCGTTGGACATTCATTTTATTAATGCAAAATCTATTTTACTTCCTGAATTATATGAAAACTTTTGTATGCAGATGTATATATATATCATGATATTTAATTTAATCTTTGTGATCCGAGAAGAAACTGAAGGGTTGAAAAGTACTTGTTTATATTCGCATATCAGTTCAAGAGCGATCATTGTTATCCTTACTTCAGGGCCACAAGTGATTATTGACTTTCCCACCTTGCTGCATGCGACGAGGCCCCTTACAGAACATGCTCAATTCACTTGGTTAACAGAAATACACGTGGAAAGCGAATATTTCACCTAAAATCAATATCTTCTTAACCTATAATACAACAATTGTAGCGTTTTAAAGAAACATCTAGTTAAACGATTAGGAACTTCTTTTGAGATTATTCAATATCTTGTGTGTTTTCACGTCCGCGTGCTCACCTCAAGCAAGTATATCTATTATATTATATTAATTATTTTCTGCACTTACATTGCAGGTGCATTTTCCGAGCAACATAAACACTAGCGATCTCCATAATGCAATAGTTCAGTGGCAACCTCACAAACGTATGAATAAAATATCTTATGTGTAACACTTGACGGTCGCTTGTAAACACAGCGTGACACGCCTGCTCACTATTGTAGCTTCTTTTCAATATGTGATTATTCACTGGTTTAGCACTAAAAATACTACTTCTGCGAGATTCTGATAGGCCTTACCGGTCTGCAGATTGGACTCTGTGTCACACGACAATGCACTGATACTGCTCTGACTACGTTTTACTAATGTGGACAAATTACTACTTGATTGTTGTCGCTCTTCCATAGCGCGCACTGCACTTCGTTTAAACTGTTCCAAAAAACTGTCTATTTGTGTTTCCATATTGTTGGATTGATGGCCCGCCATCCTAGGTAATAAATGCTACAAGCTAATCACCACTGGATGACATTTCGAAAACAGTCACACCCACTGCAAACCGTGGAACCGCACATAGTGCACAAACACGGCCCGCCATGTTTGTACCGCAAAATCGAAGCACGCGCATTCCAGCGGGCCGTGATTACGAGAGATTTTCGACCTTCCACGACGGAAGAGTAAGGCGAATTTGTTGGTTTATTTTTAAAAGAGGTTACAAATAAGCATACACTTTAAAGATTTAAAACAAAACTAAGTTCCTTCCATATTACTAAAAGATCAAATGAAACCAATCTTAACAAGAACTGAATATTGGTTTCTAGATGCTCTTATAATATTATATTATATCAATAGACTAGGTCGCTTTTAAAATGTGTTCTGTCTACTATTACCGAAATCTGGACACTGTTGGACTTATTAGCCGTAAACTCATGAAGCCTGTGATATTTACTCCAGTTAGGATTTCAGGATTAGATACTTTTAATATTTTCTTTCGATGGACCTTTTTTTTCTTGTACGGAGGAGGGACCCGAGGCTTATTGTGCTTACCACTCCTATTCTTGTGAATGATTGGGTAGCTGAACGGCAGCGCTCTTGTACAAGTAGAGCACACTGCATTGTGATGATGATGATGATGATATGTGAATTAATGATGGCGACATGAGCCCAAGATCCAACGCTGAAAGTTACCCAGCAATTCTGCTTCAATTGGTTGTGGGAAAACCCCGGAAAAAACCCCAACCAGGATTTGAACCCGTTTCATAGCCAGACGTGCTGACCATTACTCTACAGCGGTAAACTCGATGGACCTTTACTTCGATTTCTACTAGGTTTTAAATTATTATCCTGTTTCATTATTCTGCTGCGCAATAGGCCATTTTCCTCTTTCCGCTCTTTCCAATTCCTTGAGAAACTTTTCTGTCACGTTGCGTAAGTAATTTTATTCTCTATGATCCATCGACCTACGAGAGAAATTTTGTAACGTTTTGGCAATGAGAGTTTACTCTGACGTCACTCGTGGTACCATGAAAACATGTTTAAACTTTAGTTAATGCTAAATAAGAGGAAAATAGCCACCGGCCTGGCTCAGTCGGTTAAGGCGCTTACCTGCCGATCTGAAGTTGCGCTCGGGCGCGGGTTCGATCTCCGCTTGGGCTGATTACCTGGTTGAAGTTTTTCCGAGGTTTTCCCCAACTGTAAGGTGAATGCCTGGTAATCTATGGCGAATCCTCAACCTCATCTCGCTTTCACCAATCTTATCGACGCTAAATAACTTCGTAGTTGATACAGCGTCGTTAAATAACGCTCTAAAAAAAGAGAGGAAAATAAACTGCATCAGAGCTAACGGTTTCAAAGTTGGGTACCTAAATCTATAGTCCCGACGCTGTTATTTCCGGCGTGACTCCTCCTCTTTGCTTACGTCTTAGGAAGTGAAGGCTCTATAAAGTCTAGGTAGATAGTATCGTTCGCCGTTTTGTTCTTTCATTGCCGAGCTACCAGACGAGGGATCTATTTGCCACACCGTTAAACAGTATCATGTCGTAGCTCCTATGATAATAAATTAAACGCACTGTAATTCAGCAAATAATTGAGTGGCAAATAACGTCTTCGTGTGCTTTCTGCGAACGCCAACGAAAGAGCCAAAATGGCGGCGATTATATTAAGTATTTATCGAGCCTTAAGAAATGAATAACGTCTTCCTCAGCGAATCACAAGACGCACACGTTTAAATGTAGCCGACCTGAGACGCGATTGGCTGCCGGAAATTAGAGCGGCGGGACTAGTGTACTAATTTGCAAATTAAAATTAAGACAGAGAATATGATGATACTCTCCGGCCTAGTTTCTTCTTAGTTTATTCATTCATCATTATAAAGTTCCTTCAACTGAACTGTGAGAAACGAAGCGAAACAGGTTTGGGGCTCACATAGATTCTTCCTCTCAGCCCCAAATTCCCTTGCAAGGACGCGCGATCGCGTACCTTTCATTGTTTCTCCTCCCATGTCTTCTTCTTTCATTGTGTCATTCCACACGGCCCGTCTTGCTTCATTATCTAGTTATTGGTTAAGGTTTACTTATCCTGCCTGTAGTAGCGTTCATTTAATCCTTTATCCATTCATATTAACCCAACAATTACATACCAAAAAAATATATATATCATGTTTCACGTAACCCAATGAACTCCCTTGTCACTTTTTCTCATAATATCATTCCTTTCGCAATCTTGGTAAAACCAGATAATAGTTTTTGAAAGAGTGACCTAAGTTCCGAACGTTATCACTTTTATTTAAAGATTATTCTTCAATATCATTTAATTGCAATCTTCTCTTTTCCTAATGCAATTTTTGCTTATATTTTATTGAAGTTTTTGAAATACTTTTTGACAAAAATATATAGGCTACTTGTATAATGCAATAAAATAATAATAATAATAATAATAATAATAATAATAATAATAATAATAATAATAATAATAAAAAAATGGATTTGAGAGAGGTGGGATATGATGGTAGAGACTGGATTAATCTTGCTCAGAATAGGGACCAATGGCGGGCTTATGTGAGGGCGGCAATGAACCTCCGGGTTCCTTAAAATCCAGTAAGTAAGTAAGTGAGTAAGTAAGTAATAATAATAATAATAATAATAATAATAATAATAATAATAATAATAATAATAATAATAATAGTAATGTCCCGCGCCGTGGCGTCGTGGTTTAAGGCATCCCGTCTGGGACTCGCGTTACGGAATGCGCGCTGGTTCGAGTCCTCATGGAGGAAGAAATTTTATAATGAAATTTCGGCCAGTGTATGGGACCGTTGCCCACCCATCATCGTGATGCACTTGAGCTACGATAGGTAGCGAAATCCGGTTGCGAAAGCCAGCTATAACGGCTGGGGGGATCATCGTGCTAACCACATTCTGGTTAGATGATCGTCCACCTCTGCTTCGGCATGTGGGCGTGAGGCCAGCAGCCGGCTGGTCGGTCTAGGCTCTTCACGGGCTGTAGCGCCACGGATTATATTGGTGCACAATCTAGTGATTAGAAGTTGTGCACCGCCACCTCTCCTAGTCCCGAGGTAGAAATTTTCGTGACCCCGCCGGGAATCGAACCCGGACCGGTTAGTCTGAAAGCTGAAAGCAGGCAGGCTACCACATACCTAATTCGGTAGCAACGTATAATTAATTGTTTACTGATTAATTGAAATCCTCTGTTCTCAAATGAGGTTAATCAAGCCGATTCATCCCATTCTCTTAGTAGTTAGGCCTACCAAACCTGCAGAGATAACTAAGATAAAGTGGAGCAAGAAATATAATCAAAATTATTGAGAATAAGCCGACAGAAACATGTGACTTTGGCAGGCCTATGAGCTATGGTGGTGCCATGGAAGTAGATGATGATTATGAAAACTCAAATGTGACGAAGAGTTCATCTTAGAGGAGGATGAGCCAGCTTTGTCAAGGGAGAAATATGTCATGAAACGTCTGCCCTGAACACGATTACAAGAATAGGAAAATGTTTCTGTCGCCCCATTAGCGTGTCGACCTTATCAATATATGGTGCAGTGAAGTCAAAAACGCTGCAGTGGCTTGGACTTGGTCCAATTCGTGTTGTACTTGGTCACCAGCGCAACGCAGCAGACTTGTGTACGTCTGGATTTTATTTGACTGTGTGCCGAGTCCTGTTTCAAGGAATTAATCTGCAGAATGTTGTGGTCAAAGATTGCTTACCTATAAAACGTCCGAAGGTGGCCTCTGATGTCAGAGGTCAGACGTTCTTGGCTATAATCTGTGCATTTCGAACAGGAGGATCAAGATCACTTACAAAAGTACAAACCACGCACGAGTCACTGAACTGAAAACTGTGAACTGAAGCACGGTAATTCCGACTGTCCCAACTGACTTTATTTGAGGAGAATGGTCCAGGATTGGAGTAAGCACACGTGGCAAATGCAATCCTTTGCTTGACCCTGAGCCGTCAGTTCGAAATGCACAGACTATAGTAAAGAATGTTAAGCTGTTTCGTTTGTCTAAAGCAGCGGTGGCGAAAATGTAATCGTGCGCCGAGCCACCGTATAACCTGCAATGTGCATAGCACCTATGGAGGGAGGCGGACACCCGAAGGGGAAGTGAAGCAACTGTCTGACTTATTAACGGATTTTCATTTTCCTTACGGCAAGCACTTAAATATAATTTTGTACAGTACAAGGCTACAAACTAATGTTTAGTACGTGTGACGAAGAAAGAAATGAACAATATCACAACCTAAAATTAACTGTCTTCAGAATGTCTTTGCGACAAAGTTTCAAAATCAGGAATTATGTCACTTACTGCCAGTCGTAGTTGATCACGAAGGTATTTGTCTGTCAGTCGTGATCTAAATTTGGTTTTGACTATTTTAATTGTTGAAAATAATTTTTCACAAACGTAAGTTGTAGCGAACATGGCTTCAACAGAGCAAGCGAAAGAACGAAGCTTCGGATATTTATTTTTTGGCAAAGATTTGAAAGTTCAACATTCGTCAATTCCTTACATCTAGCTTTTATTTGACATTACATAGTAAATTAGTGAGTTCAAATTGAAGAGCTAACCGCATTATTCGTACATCTGCTGAAAAAGGGTTGTTATTGGGTTATTTTACGACGCTGTATCAACATCTCAGGTTATTTAGCGTCTGAATGATATGAAGGTGATAATGCTGGTGAAATGAGTCCGGGGTCCAACACCGAAAGTTATCCAGCATTTGCTCGTATTGGATTGAGGGAAAACCCCGGAAAAAACCTCAACCAGATAACTTGCCCCGACCAGGATTCGAATCCGGGCCACCTGGTTTCACAGCCAGACGCGCTGACCGTTACTCCACAGGTGTTGACTTGAAAAAGGGTCGACGTACAGAGATGATGATGATGATGATGATGATGATGATGATGACAACAATAACACTTAACCTTTTAATGTTTCATCAGTAACATGTAATATAATGCTGTTTTATGTTATATAACCGTTTTCCTCGTAATACTTGTGAACAAATCATACATTTAATATTCTCATCATATTGACAGCAAAAAAAAATGCGTCCTCCCATCCTACTTGAAACTTTCGTACAATATGGTTTCGAGAGAGACATATGCTACTCGCAGGTCAGAGACAAATACAAATGGAACGGAGTTTGACTCCAGTGAGTGAGAGTGTGGGGGTTGGCGAAGGTTAGAAGCAAGCGAAATGCACAGCTATCACTGCGAGCCACAATGTCTCGCGAGTCACGTTCTCGCTACGGCTGGTCTAAAGTATGAAAACGAAGTTGACTTACAGATTTACATCAGTGGTGGTTCGTGGTATGGTAGCGTCTGAATGAGATGAAGGTGATAATGCCGGTGAAATGAGTCCTGGGTCCAGCACCGAAAGTTACCCAACATTTGCTCATATTAGGTTGAGAGAAAACCCCAACTCAACGAGGTAACTTGTCTCGACCAGGAATCGAACCCGGGTCACCTGGTTTCGCGGCCAGACGCGCTAACCGTTACTCCACAGGTGTGGACGGTATGGTAGATGTTAGCAGTTAATTTACCTACATTTATAAAGTTTACACTCTCAAAATGACCTTCAAACCATGCAACATAAATTTAACCTGGAGATAAAGAAAGTTTATTTTGATTAAGGCATTACTTTTGCTGTATATCTCAATTTTATTTGATTTTTTACATCATAACGGTTAAATTTACGTGAACATACTCTGAATTGTCATATTTACTGCAATGGTAAGCTTCCTAGCTATCATGTTGAAGTTTGTGAGTGAGGTCTGACTTGATCTTAATAATGGTAGACTAGATTTTTAATTTTTTAATCAAATGGCATGTACTCATTTACCCAAGTGTCACACTCACGGAGTTACTGGCTTTAAGTGTAAATCTTTTAGCCGCCGTAGCGTTGTTCTCGGTAGACTATGAGTGACGCTCTAGCTAGGCTACATACCACCGCATGGTCATGGTGGAATTCCGATAGAGGAAACAGGAGCATCCTGCTAAGACCTACAACCAAGCACCGTCCTTGCCTACCATAAATTTCAGTTGAACAAGCCGAGATTCGAACCCGATTATGAGATATTGTTGTTTGTTTTGTCTGAAGACAGGTTTGAATCTCATAAGTAACACCAATAAGGCATCACTCATGAGGCAACTAGGCCAGGAGATAATGAGGTAGGGTGGCCAGTTCCTTTCCCCCCTACAATGCATAAATCGCCGATTAGCTATATTCGACTAATCAGACTTGAGATGCATACATACAACAAGTGAGATGTACTGCCTGATAATAGATATATACATATCAGCCAGAACCTCAATCATTAATTATGTCTAAATATGTCAACAATTGAAGAGTGTGATCCTAAAACACGTTAAGTCCATTTTTATGAAAGGACTGATGATGGGTTGCAAGAAAATAGATCTATAAATAATGTATTCCTCCATTAGTTAGTGGACCTTTAAAGTCAGTGGATTGTCGGGTTGCAGAAGAGACATTTAACGGGCCACTAGTTATCGGATCGTTAAGCAAGCATCTTTGGATTTCACAAGTGACGCAATAAGACACGAATGAATAAAAAGTGAACATTGGCTGCTATACTGATGTGAGGCATTGCTTTATTGTTGTCAAAATTTGCAATAAATATAGACTAAGACGAATCAGAAAGAAATCAGGAACAGAAATTTCATTGAGAAAGATAAATATGCCTATTTGTTATTAGAAATAGCGCACGAGTGCATTAATTTTATAGAAAATAAAAAGACAGACTGAGCACATAACCTCGTCGTCAGACGATGAACTAGAATCTGTAATAAAGAAATAAATAATAACTTCGCTATTCGAAGAATTAATGAATAAATAAGTAAATAAATAAATAAATAAATAAATAAATAAATAAATAAATAAATAAATAAATAAATAAATAAATAAATAAATAAATAAATAAATAAATAAGTAATCAAATTAATTATCGTATATCGATGGCTAAGAAGAGATACCTCATATCTACAAAATTGGTAATTTAGTTTAACTACATTATTACTATTTAGATTAACTACATTATTATTATTATTATTATTATTATTATTATTATTATTATTATTATGTTCACAAAATTGGACAATGTACTAATATTTTGTTCTCGAATAGAAGATCTTGCAAAACAGAAACATATATACGAGTAAGTTTATCTATTTTGAGAAACTAATTTCTAAAACAGTTTTTTTTATTTACCTGTAAATGTACAGATACGAGGTATCATTTTTTTAGCCATCGATATGCAATATTGTTTTAATATTAAGTACTCTATATAGGTCTATTATAAAAAAATATCGCATTCCTGAATCTCATACAGGTAATATTACGATGAATCAAAATATATTAACTACTCGCCAATACACCAAATATACCTAAGATGACTGTCTAACGGATGAATAAATATTATTATAGGAGGGAAATCAGATCTGTAAGTTTGTGAATCCTTTAACGGACCAATAACACTAAACGTGTTTCTTGCAACGCATCTTTCGAACTTACTGGTCCGTTAGCAGCTAACGAAGGTATAAATGCGTTCTTGCAACCCACCATGAGTTTCTTTTTATCCATCGGTCTACGATCTAAGCTAATGTTCAAGAGACATGGACAATAACACAGCCTTTTAGAGAAGGAGTGGCGTTGTTTTGGAAAATAATAAACTTAAATATGGATAGAGGTCTCAAATATAATCATTACATATAGGCCTATGTATAAACCATAAAAATGGCCAAATGGATTCAGAGAGTTTTGGGATCACACGCTAATATTTTATTTAACGATACATTCAATTGCGGACGCTATTCAGTGTCGCAATCCAACGTGGGCAAGAAATGGCCAACAAATTTTGTCTGGAGCCCTCAATCAAGGACAGGTTCTTTTACTGCCGTGAATCTACGACACTGACCCCACAGATTCACTTTCCTTTCAAATGATGTCGTATTAAGTACTCTGTAATTAACACTTTTTGAAATGTCAATTTTTTTTGTAAAACTTACACCAGAAAAACAACAAAAATGGCCTTATCTGACAATGCACGAAGCTCTATGTTTTGAAACAATACTATCTCAAATTATTGTTTCGCTTGCTTTAAATAATCGACATTGAAGTGATAAAGCCGGGTAAGTGATCACGCAATGTGACGACGATGACCTTGCAAATTGACTTAACTTACGTTATGTCTTATGCAATTCTGGCTTTCAGACAGTAGCTCCTTGTAAAGGAGGTTCGAACAATTTCAAGGGAAAATTGTTCCGGGGCCGGGTATCGATCCAGAGATCTTTCGCTTAGCGCACGAATGCTCTACCGACTGAGCTGCCTCAGGAACTATTCTCGACACCGTTGCAATTTTCCCCTTATATCCACACAACTCAAATGGGCTGACAAGACGCCAGAACCCAACTTTGAGTGCACACAAATTCTGTGTGACTTAAATCGTGGCTTTCTGTTAACGTACCTCCAGTGACAAATAACAGAAAGCCACAATTTAAGTCACACAGAATTTGTGTGCACTCAAAGTTGGGTTCTGGCGTCTTGTCAGCCCATTTGAGTTGTGTGGATGTAAAGGAAAAATTGTGACGGTGTTGTGTATAGTTCCTGGGGTAGCTCAGTCGGTAGAGCATTCATACGCTAGCGAAAAGTCCTGGGATCGATACCCGGCCCCGGAACAATTTTTCCTTGAAATTGTTCAAACTTACGTTATGTTTCTTTCTTTCCTTATTTGATTTAAGCGAAGAGAGGAACGAGTCGTTTTGCAATGGAATTTTAAGGTTTGTTGTACTTAAGCGGCGTTTTCACTTACGCAACTACTCATGTAAAATTACACGCGTAAGAAACAGACGCAGGGGCTACGCAAAGCTCCCGTTGAGAAACGTGCGTCCATATGCAACTCTCCGGCTAGTGGTACTGGTACAAATTTTCAGTGTGATCTTGACTACCAGTTGCGGAAATGAAGTGGTCAAAAGAATTTCGATAGGCTAATGTCCACCCAGTCGTGCCTACCCTTCTGGCATCTAAACTCCACACATATTGAAATGACAAGTTGTTTCAGAGTATATAAAGAGTGAGTCAAAGAAGCGGAGATTTTTGAGTAGTGAAATGCAACTTATGATATTATATTAAATTGACTTTTATTATATGAAAATATGGAATATAGTATGCCATTTGCATGCAACCACTAGTCCTTGAAAATAACATCCTACAAATTGCCCCCCACCAACGTGCATACATTCTTGTAAACGTTCTTTGAAGTTTCTCATTACACTTTGCAAAATTTCGACTGCGATGTTTGAAATTTTTTCACGAATTGTTGTCTTCGGTTGTTCAATATTTCGCGGTGTGATTTTGTATACGGTAGGGGAGACTGTTGTACCTTTAGCATAGTGTACCTTCGAACATTTTTTGTTTTTTTAATTTTTGCTGCTACCTAGAGGACTCAAACTGAAGTAGATTGTAGAGAAAGCCGCTAAGTAGCTCTGATCGTAGTTTCGGTTTGATTTATTGCAAAGTGTGAGTTCTGTGGATAGAAGTTCTTCTTTTAGTACCAAAAGTAAACATTTCGTTCATTGCTATATGTTTTCTAACACAAAACCAGATTGTATTTGTTACTATCTATCAAGTACAGTGTGTCCCCTATCATCTGATGAGTAATAACATACTTTAATTTCCATAATTTATTCGAATCTCTAGTTTTGGGAGCCATATTTGTTTAAAAGTGCATCCTCTTGTACCTTTGAACACAAAACATCTTGTACCATGGAACATGTTCCCAAGTACATGATACTATCGGTTTTTGCCACGAAGTAAGTCTGGAGTTAAAAGGCCCCCAATTGATCCGGATGCCTTGAAGAAAGATGTTGAAGCAGTTATTGCTCCTCCAGGAAATAAAATCTCAATCAGAGAAGCCTGCTCTGGTTTATGATGGCAAATACGTTTTAAATATGATTGTCAGTTTTTACAGCTATATTCCCACCTATATCACAAGTGTTCCAACTTACAAGAGGGTATGTTCCAAGGTACACGAACCTGTTGTACCTTTGAACACATTACATATTCCTTCATTTTATTTTTTCCATCCTTAATAGATCTGTAAAACAGGAAAATACATACAGGAAGTTGTAAACAAATCTTCAATAATTATTTCAAGCATTTTTTCATTTAAAAAATTTCATTTCCCAAAATTAAAAAAAAATGAAACGTGAAAAGTGTTTAAAGGTACAACAGTCTCCCCTACCTTTAAAAAAAGAAAGAAATAACTTGCACTTAAATCGGGGGATCGTGCAGTCCAGGGATTGTGTCCATTTCTTGATGTGACATGATTCCCAAACAAATTTCGCATTTCCGGCTTAGAGATGGCTGCAGTAAGTGCTGTTGCACCCTCTTGCTGAAACCAAGTTGATCTGTTAACATTTTTAAAATAATTATCACATAACGAACTGTATTAACAGTTTGCGCACGACCATTGGCAGTTTTTTCTTTATCTGAAAGTTTATTTTTTTAGCGCTGAGCCTGTTTCTTCTTAATTGTGAACTCAGGTTTTAATCGCATATGAAGAGGGCACAGGATCATGACGACGAAGCTGAAAGTGGCGGCGAAACTCCCTGCAAGTAGCGCTCTGTGAATTGACCATTTAGATAATAAGATTTTACAGAAAATACTCCTTGCTCGTTAGTCCTATGCTACATGCTTAATAAACTGAAACAATCAGTAATGGAACAGAGAAAAATTCTCTCCGGCACAGGGATTTGAACCCGGGTTTTCAGCTCTACGTGCTGATGCTTTATCCACTAAGCCACACTGGATACCCATCCCGGTGTCGGACAGAATCGTCTCAGTTTAAGTTCCAACTCCTGGGTTCCCTCTAGTGGCTGCCCTCTGCACTACGTCATAGATGTCTATGAACGTAGGACTGAAGTCTACACA